>NW_026682763.1:260000-295640 GCF_029962835.1 Magnolia sinica
TGTTATGTTTACATTGCTTTCTTGATATGCATGTGCTATATTGAGATTTGTGTATTCTAAGTGTATTTATAAAGTACCGTATACGTATAAAATACGCACTTATGTTTGCCATGATTTTTGGTCATGTATGTATGCTAGATGCATGTATGACAACTCCTTGGAAGAAGGAATTGTCTAAGTGCATGTATTTCAACATGCGTCATGTATGTTGTTCCATGGATGCTAAGTGTTTGTAGAAATGCATGAATGACCTACGTGTAACTGATTACACTAAATGCAGGCGTTGAGAAGTGATTCTCAATACTTCTATGGATGCGCATGATTTCCCTTATGCATTTACATTCCAAGTTATTTAAATTCAAGCATTCCTATGCTTACATTTATGTTAAATTGATATTCTTCAGATGTGTATGCACCATGATTTGAGTGGTTGTTCCATTACTGTTTTACATTCCATATGAATATTTGTCGTAGTGTAGGATGTTTGGGACTATGCCTTAGTCCAGAAATCGGTAATTGACCCTTTGGTCGTGGTTGAGATTGCTTTCGCCACGTGAGACGCATTAGACGAACCCGAGTCGTATTAGAGTTGGCGGCAGTGGTTTGGCCACGCGGAGTGTTTGCGCACTCTATGTCGTTCAATTCAACGTGCGCTCGTGCTAGTCGAGTTCGTCAACTAACCCGATTGTCCAGTGTATGTTAACCATGTATGGACGCTACTGCTTGAATCTAGGGTACCGAACTTACCAGTGAAATCCTAATAACCATGGTACCTGATCCGCTAAGACTCATGAGCCGGACATGGTGGTATGGGACACCGTGGTCGAGCTGTCGGCCTACGCTGGGGTGACGAGCCTCCCGTAGTGACCAAAGTGAGCAACTAAACTCGTGAGCCGATTATGGTGGTATGGGACACTATATTCGTCCGTCGGCCTACATTGATTGGTGACGAGCCCTTTGTAGTGACCTCGAGCATACCGGATACCGCAAGGAGGTGACGAGCCGATCTGTGGTAGTAAGGGCATGAAAGGCGTGCATTGATTGGTGACGAGCCCTTTGCTACGACCTCAACTATATGATCGTATGAGATGTCTAGGATTGACGACCCTAGTATGGATCACTGTTGGATGGTGATATGAGGAAGGTATCTTAGCTTCCCAATCCTGCTGTATGAATTGGACTAATAACAACTTGGTAATCATATCCATGCACCGCATTTGCATGTGCTTTGTAGATGTGGCGCACTTTGAGGCGATGTCATGCGTAACGTAAGATGAAGACGCTGAGGGTGTACGCGTGAGGGCACGCATCATATTGCATTCATACCTGCATTAACAAGAGTACTTAGGATTTATTTAATTGTCCTGCTTTATCATTACTGTTTGATTGAACTGATAACATGTTAACCAGTGCCTTATTGTTCCACTGAGTTGATCACTCACTCCCACGTTTCGGGACGGTGTTTTAACCCACCGGACTGCCTCTGTCTTAAATGCAAATGATGATGCGACGCCCGAGGCAGAGCAGCTGGATGACGACGAGGCGGCCTTCTCCTATATGCAGTTTTCTGACGGGTTCTAGCGAGCCTCGGTCAGTTGCGCGGGACCTATGGGATTACTATTTTGGGATCTAAAATGATGTAACTTGTACTTATAATTTTGATAAATAACACTTTTACACGATCTGGTTGTATATGTAATTCAGGGACTTACACTTGTACACATATTTTACTATAAGTCTTCCGCTTGCTTTATTCACTTATCCCTGAATCATATCTGCGTTTTGGCTTAATCTATCCCATGTTTATGTGCTAATACAGTCAACATACATCATTCATTAATTATGTTGCATAAGTGATGTTTTGGAACTCGGGAGCTGAGTTATGCTCGACCCCCGAATTTCAGGGCGTTACAAGTTGGTATCAGAGCATGATCTGGATTAAACCGGACCTGGGTTATGGTCACACACCGCACGTTGTCACCACTATAGTGTAATTGGGTGCGGGTCTATCATCGCTTTGTGTTTGTGCTCCGTAGTTTCTATCGGCGAAAGTTTCCTGAAAACCTTTGCCGAGTCGAGTCTGTACCCTTACCTGATCACACACAGCGACCCGAAACCTGTTCTAGACCCTCTATTAATGAGTGTAGATGGTCTACCCTCCCATTATTCATTTTTAAACCTTCCAGAAATCGCTGTTTGTATCAGATTTCTGTCAGAATGACCCGATAAACTTCAAATTACACAAGGGGCCAATCGGGGCATTTTCCGTGGGACCCAGGGGGGGAACCACATCATTTGGACCAAGGAGGACCAGGAGGACCTCGCCAAATCGGCGAGGCATCGCCGATATGTCCAGAGACCGGCGATGCCATCGCCGGCGGTCGGCGGGGGCGAGGGATCGCCGGTCGGCGGGCCGACGCGGGCCGATCGTCCATGAGGCTTGTGTGGCCCACCCCTCCACGGTTTTCACTTTAAAACCCCTCCTTTTACCTATTTCCTTTACAAAACCCTCTTCCAAGCTCTCCTTTTCTTCAACAACCTCTCCAAACTCTCTCAAATCTCTCCCAAATCTTCATCTTCCTTCCATTTTCGTGCAAACCCATCACCCCATTCTCAAATCTTCTATTCCATTGCTGATTTCTCCATTTTTCCCTCTCATTTGAGCCCTTTCATTCCCTTTTTGGCTCATAGTTGTGTGGAAGCTTCACCATCTTCCTATTTCTCTCTTTCTCTCATTTCTCATGGCCCTCTTTGAGATTGTGACGGCCATCTTTTCCATTTCTTCCCTTCTTTCCTTGATGGGGAAGAAGAGAGCGCCCGTGGATGAAGCCGGGCCGAGCCGCCCAACCCGTGCACGGAGGCCGAGAGGTGCCGCCGCTAGCACGTCCGCCACGCGCGAGTTCCAGATGAAGCGGGACCTCGATCCTCGAGCTCCTGTCAGTAGGACCTTGTTGGCGGAATTGTCGCATGGAGTCTATGAGGGGCGTAGAGTCCTTTTTGAGGCTCATGTTGATCCGCGGCTCTTTGGTGAGTTCTTTTTGTTGGAGCGCCTAGAAGGGGCTGGTTGGGGTCCCTTGTTCGAAGGCGAGTATCGCGCGAATGCTAGCACTGTTCGGGCCTTCTATGCCAACATTCTAGAGCCTTCGCTGGATCCTCTGCAGTTCAAGATTCCCTGTGGTAGCGGTCGAGTTGGAATTGTCAATGTTGCTTTGATATCCCGACTCTTGAAGGTGCCACTTGGGGAAGTGCATGCCAGTGAGAAGAATGTAGACAGTGTGCGCGAGAGGGATCGTCGCCGATCCTTGTGTGGTCGTCTGGTCGAATGGCAGCCGAATAGGAGTCTTTTGGCTTCTCACATGACGGACGACTTCCGTTTGCTTCACCACATCTTTACGTTCAATGTGTATCCAAGGTGGAGCAACCGCAGTGAGTGTACGCGCCTGATGGTAGATTTCCTATATCAGGTGGGGCAGGATGCGAAGTTGTGTGTGCCGACGTACGTCCTGCGTCAGATTATTCTCATCGCTCGTTCGAGTAGACGGACCGAGTCTCTTCCCTTTGGCCGCCTCATTTGCAAGATCGCACATGAGTTTGGCTATAGGCTTGGAGCTGAGAAGCCGGTCCCTGTTCGCTATATCAACTTGAGGACCCTTAAGCTGATGGAGGTTGGTTCTGGTCGGCTTGCCTCTGAGGGTGAGGCCGGGTCTGAGAGTGATGATGAGAGTTATGCTGAAGGTGGTGCGGAGTCTGAGGAAGAAGCAGAGCAAGACGAGGAAGAGATTGGGGCACAGGATTCGAGTGATCGCTCTCCTCCTGTGGTGTCCTGAGCAGGGCGCAGAGCAGGTTGCCAGAGATGCCCGTCTTACACGGCTTGAAGAAGGGCAAGCTGCTTTACGCCAGGAGATGGTGGATCTTCGAGGCTTGGTTAAGCACAAGTTCAAGAAGATGTCCCGGACTTTGAAGTCTATCCTGTGTTGCTTGCAGGATAAGGGTGCTCCGCCTCCGTCTCCTGATTCCGACGAGTAGCATCGTCGTGGCCGTCTTTGCTTTGTTTGTGTTTTTCTTTCTGTGTGTAGCCGTTGTTGGCTTGTAGTTGGAGTTGTTGTAGTGTGGTAGCTGTTAGTGGTTGTAGTAGTTGTGGTTGTTTGTAGTGTTAGATGTTGTTGTTTTCATGCTTTCCTAGTCGTGATTCATGTATTGCACTACTTGTATTGCGACGATTTTGGTTAATGGAATGCATGTGGTTTGTTTTGGTGTTGTGCTGTGTTGTTGTTGTGTGGATGGATTATGTGACTTAGAATCTGACAGGTTGCATCCTTTGATTTAATGTAGGGATGCCTCCTAAGGGTTCGAAGACTTCGGCCCGTCTTTCTCTGATTGATCGCTTGCAGGGGTTCCTCCCTTGAGCGATAGCCATTCGAGATCCGCAGGCGGGTCCATCTCGTCTTGGTGTTGGGTCGACACCTATGGCTCCTCCGGTCACACCCTCGGTTCTGAGCCGAGCCATGCACCTTCTTACGCTTACCGTCTGATATGTTTGAAGAGATGATGTTGTTGATGCAGCGGCAGCAGCAGCAGCGGCAGCGGCAGCAGCAGCAGCAGAGTTCCTCTCCTCCATGGCTGGCATCTGCTCAGTCAGTAGGGGAGACTCCAACTGTTTCACCTATGCCTCCATCCGGGAGTGCCAGTGCCAGTGTTAGTGCGGCACATTCGAGCGATTCAGCGCTTGAGACCTCCTACTTTGCGGGTTCTCATAAACCCGAGGAGGCCGAGTATTGGAGTGACCGCATCTCTAAGATGCGGAGGCCGTTGCCCTGCTCTGAGGGCGAGCCGGTTGAGCTTGCCACCTTCAGGGTTGAGACGGCGGCCCGGTTGTGGTGGGACAGTGTGCTTCGCCTGTCGAAGAGGACTTCGTGTGGTCGTGGCGGGCGTTTGAGGCGCGCTTCCACGAGAAGTATTTCCGGGCGTTCCGACATGAGAAGGAGAGTGAGTTCCTTCGCCTCCGCCGGGGAGGGTTGTCGGTTACGGAGTATGAGAACCGGTTTCTTGAGTTGGGGCGGTATGTTCCTTTGATCTGGGTGATCGGCCGATGAGGATGCGGCGTTTTTCTGAGGGGAGGACTGAGATCCGATCGAAGATTTCCTGTTGCTAGCATTTCTTCATATGCGGAGCTAGTGAGCATGTCCTTGCGAGCAGAGCAGGACGGAGATAGAGCGTCCCGCATGCGAGCACCGATGCCTCCTAGGCCGAGACCGGATTTCCAGGGTGCACCTTTCCTTGGCAAGAGGCCGCGTGTTGATTCTCCTCCTAGGCGTTCAGCGCCGCCCGCTCAGCAGATGAGAGCTGATCTGAGATGTTCTTATTGTGGAAAGGTTGGGCACTTGGACCGTTTCTGCTTTTCCCGTATGCGAGCAGGTGGTTTTACTCCACCGCAGAGGGTTAGCCGTCCGATGCCTCCGGTTATTTCTCCTCCTCCTCTTCGATCAGCACCAGCTCATCCATCCTTCAGACCTGCTCCTGGTTTCAGGCCACCTCATCGGCCCATGGTTCCTCCGCCGAATCGTCGGCGAGGCTCGTGTTCATGCGCTTTCAGGAGAAGATGTCTGACTTGGTGCCGAGGTCCTTTGAGGTGACAGCGCATATAGAAGGTATTCCCGTTTCTGTGCTAGTGGATACAGGGTCCACTACTTCTCTTATTTCTTATGCGGCAGTTAGGCGTTTGGGTTTGAGATCTGTTCCTATACCTGGAGTGACGCTTACTACCGCTACGGGGATGTCCTCTGCCTTGGGCAAGCGTTGTATGGATTGTTTGGTCGATCTGGGAAGTGGATCGATCCGTGTTGATTTGCTAGTCGCACCGCTTTATCACTACGATGTTATTATGGGTATGGATTGGCTCACGAGGATGCGAGCTGAGATTGATTGTGAAGCGAGATCAGTGACGATCCATGGACCTGAGGGCGAGATTGTTACTTTCCCAGTTCAGGTCAGTTACCCTATTCGTATTGATTTTTATTCTTCTCTGTTGGAGAGTTCGGCCGAGTCGGCGTTGGTTAGTACGCCGTAGTTCGGGAGTTTGAAGATGTGTTTGAGTCGATTCTGGATTACCTCCTCAGCGTGAGATTGATTTTGCTATCGATCTTATGCCTAGTGCGGCGCCCATTTCTTTACCCACCTATCGGATGCCTCCGAGTGAAATGGAGGAGTTGAGGAAGCAGATAGATGGTTTGCTAGAATTGGGTTTTATTCGGCCCAAAGTGTGTCTCCTTGGGGAGCACTGCTTTGTTTGTGAAGAAGAAGGATGGTTCCTTGCGATTGTGTATTGATTATCGCAGTTGAACTAGGTATCTGTGAAGAATAAGTACCCCTTGCCCAGTGATTGATGATCTGTTTGATCGGTTGAAGGGGGCACGGTACTTTTCGAAGGTTGATCTGCGGTCAGGGATCATCAATTGCGCGTCAAGGATGGGGACGTGCGGAAGACCGCTGACTAGCTCCGGTCATTATGAGTTCCTTGTGATGTCGTTCGTTGACGAACGCACCGGCCGTGTTCATGGATCGATGAACAGGGTGTTTCGGCCGTTTCTGTTTCGATTCGTCATTGTATTTATTGATGACATCTTGATTTATTCGGCGAGCGGGCAGAGCACGAGGAGCACTTAAGAGCGGTTTTGGGTACTCTTAGGAGCATCAGCTTTTCGCACAGTTCAAGAAGTGTGATTTCTGGAAAGAGGAAGTCAAGTTCCTGGGACATGTGGTGTCCAAGGAAGGTATAGCCGTCGACCTTGCCAAGGTAGCTGCAGTGCAGGAATGCCTGGTTCAGTTACTGAGGTGAGGAGTTTTCTTGGCCTTGCAGGATATTATCGACGCTTTATTCGGGACTTCTCGAAGATTGCCGGACCGTTGTCGCGGTGACACGGAAGGATTTGAAGTTTGCTTGGAGTGAGCGGCGGAGTTAGCTTTTCAGGCCGAAGGACAAGTTGACGTCCGCCCCTGTGCTAGTATTGCGAGCAAGGGGTTAAGTATATTATATATATGACGCCTCTCGTGTTGGTTTGGGTTGTGTCCTTATGCGAAAGGACAGGGTGATTGCTTATGCTTCGCGTCGATTAAGGAAACACGAAGAGAATTACCCTACGCACGACATGGATTGGCAGGTGTCATCTTCGCATTAAAGCTTTGGAGACATTACCTTTATGGTGAGGAGTTCGAGCTCTTTTGCGACCACAAGAGCCTTAAGTATATTTTCACGCAGCGTGATTTGAATATGAGGCGGCGCGCAGATGGATGGAAACATTGAAGGACTTCAAGTTCGATGTTTCTTACCATCCTGGTAAGGCAAACCTTGTGGCGATGCGTTGAGTCGCAAGAAGGCTTTGGAGTTTGCGGCTCCGCCGATGATAGCAGAGTGGGAGATGTTGGAGTTCGTGCGCGATTTTGAGCGAAGCTTACGGTGGTTGAGCCGTATGAGGTTATCGCACACATTCGTGTACGGCCGTTATCGACGAGAGGATCGTTGCGGCTCAGGGCAGATGATGAACTTTTGGTGAAGATGAGGCAGCTGAGTACAGATGGGAACTCCGACTGGAGTGTTAGTTCCGATGGGGGCCTACGTTTTCGTGGCGGTTATGTGTTCCTAACTCCCTGACTTGAGGCGTGAGGTTCTCGAGTTAGCCCATAGTTCTAAGCTTGCGATGCATCCAGTAGCACGAAGATGTATCAGGATATGAAGAGGTCTTATTGGTGGGACAATATGAAGGTCAAGATTGCTGAATTTGTTTCTCGTTGTCTCACGTGCCAGCAGGTCAAGGCAGAGCATCGCCGACCTCTGGGTTGCAGCCCATGCCCATAGCTGAATGGAAGTGGGATTTCATCTCTATGGATTTTATTTCCGGGTTGCCGAGGACGAGAAAGGGATTTGACTCTATTTGGGTGATCGTCGATCGATTAACGAAGTCGGCGCATTTCTTACCGATCGAGTCACTTACTCTGGACGAGTTGGCTAGGTTGTATATCAAGGAGATAGTGCGTCGACATGGATTCCCCTGGAGATTGTGTCCGATAGAGACACGCGTTTTACATCTATCTTACGGACTCGTATCCGAGGAAGCGATGGGTGTGGCGAAGTTCAAGACTGCGTTTCATCCGCAAACAGATGGGCGAGACGGAGCGCGTGAATCAAGTCCTGGAGGATATGTTGCGAGCTTGTGTTTTGGATTTCAAAGACAGTTGGGATGATTGTCTTGCGCCGAGTTCGCGTATAATAATAGTTTCCGGCGAGTATCGGCATGGCTCCCTTCGAGGCGTTGTATGGTCGCCGTGCGAGCACCACATTGTTGGGCGAAATTGGTGAGCGTAGTTTGCTTGGCCCGAAGTTGGTGCAGGTGACTTGAGAGAAGGTTGACATCATTCGACGTCGACTTCTAGCAGCACAGAGCAAGAAGAGTTATGTTGATACGAGGCGTCGACCGCTTGAGTTCGTAGTGGGAGATCATGTTTTTCTCAAGGTCTCTCCTATGAAGGGAGTTTTGCGGTTCGGTAAGAAGGAAGCCGACGCCGAGATTTATTGGTCCATTTCAAGTTCGGATCGAGTGGGAGCGGTAGCTTACCGCCTTGCTTTGCCCACACCTCTTGCGGGCGTGCATAACGTATTTCATATCTCTATGCTGAAGAAGTACGTTCCTGATCCTTCGCATATTATCAGTTGGGAGCAAGTGCAGTTAAGTGAGGATGCCACTTATGTACTGCAACCGACACGTATTCTGGATAGAAAGGAGCAGGTGCTGCGTAGCAAGGTTATCCCTCTCGTGAAGGTGTTATGGTCGCATCATGGCGTAGAAGAGGCTACTTGGGAATCTGAAGCTGAGGTCAGGAAGACCTACCCTCTGATCCTCGAGGATTATATGAAGGTATGAATTTCGAGGACGAAATTTTCTTTTAGGGGGGTAGATTGTAACGACCTTGGAATTTTTGTGCTAATCTTTCCTTAAGTAGTTGTTTTTGGGGTAATTAGCGCTTTACTTGATTGCTTGTGAAATTCGCATCAATCACTTTAAATTGTATCTGCATGGCTCTAAACGTGCAGATTAGTGAGCGCTACGTTACTCTGAAATCTGGGATCCATCGCTAAATCCAGTTGTTCTGGGGAATTTTTGGAAGATCTGGATCGGACCTAGACCGCGCGTCGAAAGTCCGATGGCGATGATCTTAGGCTGTTGCGGTCACTGAGTTGGGCTTGGTCTTCACCTCGAAAATCAAGTCGATCTGATGTTCCGGGTCGATTTGGTTGAGTTCGGAGTGAAGAGTGTGAGAACGGTTGGAATTTAATAAGCTTTTTATGAAATCTGAGTCGTGTCGCTTGCGCGACGATTTTAAGCTATCTGACCGTTGGATTCTGACCCAATTTCACCCTCGATCGGGATGGTTGGCCCAGGCATATCCTAGTGCTTGTGGACTGATCGAGTTTCCGTGACCGTTGAATTGAGTGTGGTCCGCCACGGTTGATCTACGATCGGTACGAAAACTCAGCCTGACCTAGATCCATGGTCAGTGAGCTTAAGTCCGACCTTTCGTGGTTATAGGCCCACCAGAAGTGCTTCGTTGGATCGAGAAAGGCGTACTTTGGTTATAACCTAAGTATACCTTGACCCTGGGGTTATTTCCATCATTTTAAGGCCTATATATAGTCCTTAAACCCTAGTTCTCATTTCCATACGAATTTTCTCTAACCCTAGCTTGGAAAGAGAGTGGAAAAGAGAGAGTTAGTGAGAGAGATTGGTTGGTGAATCATCTTGATTCTTCCTTGTTCTTCTTCACCTTTGAACCTTTACTTCGAATCGTTCCTCTGACGATTCTGAGTTCTTTTGGGGTAAGTTAAACTAACCCTAATCTGTGTTAGAGCTTAGATTAGACTTGGTGTTGTTGTATCTCATTTCTATCCTTATTTTAGGGTATTCTTGCGCCGTTGACGAAGACAACTCGTCTAAATCAGTTCGGCTATTCTTTCCTCGCTTAAGGTGCGGACTTTAAGTGTATAGGTTATGGTTTTCAAGGCTTTCAATCCCAGATAGTGATTTATTCTTGTTATGGATGAGATTTCACATGTCAAATGTTATGTTTACATTGCTTTCTTGATATGCATGTGCTATGTTGAGATTTGTGTATTCTAAGTGTATTTATAAAGTACCGTATACGTATAAAATACGCACCTATGTTTGCCATGATTTTTGGTCATGTATGTATGCTAGATGCATGTATGACAACTCCTTGGAAGAAGGAATTGTCTAAGTGCATGTATTTCAACATGCGTCATGTATGTTGTTCCATGGATGCTAAGTGTTTGTAGAGATGCATGAATGACCTACGTGTAACTGATTACACTAAATGTGGGCGTTGAGAAGTGATTCTCAATACTCCTATGGATGCGCATGATTTCCTTATGCATTTACATTCCAAGTTATTTAAATTCAAGCATTCCTATGCTTACATTTATGTTAAATTGATATTCTTCAGATGTGTATGCACCATGATTTGAGTGGTTGTTCCATTACTGTTTTACATTCCATATGAATATTTGTCGTAGTGTAGGATGTTTGGGACTATGCCTTAGTCCAGGAAATCGGTAATTGACCCTTTGGTCGTGGTTGAGATTGCTTTCGCCACGTGAGACGCATTAGACGAACCCGAGTCGTATTAGAGTTGGCGGCAGTGGTTTGGCCACGCGGAGTGTTTGCGCACTCTATGTCGTTCAATTCAACGTGCGCTCGTGCTAGTCGAGTTCGTCAACTAACCCGATTGTCCGATGTATGTTAACCATGTATGGACGCTACTGCTTGAATCTAGGGTACCGAACTTACCAGTGAAATCCTATTAACTATGGTACTCGATCCGCTAAGACTCATGAGCCGGACATGGTGGTATGGGACACCGTGGTCGAGCTGTCGGCCTACGCTGGGGTGACGAGCCTCCCCGTAGTGACCAGTGAGCAACTAAACTCGTGAGCCGATTATGGTGGTATGGGACACTATATTCGTGCTGTCGGCCTACATTGATTGGTGACGAGCCCTTTGTAGTGACCTCGAGCATACCTGGATACCGCAAGGAGGTGACGAGCCGATCTGTGGTAGTAAGGGCATGAAAGGCGTGCATTGATTGGTGACGAGCCCTTTGCTACGACCTCAACTATATGATCGTATGAGATGTCTAGGATTGACGACCCTAGTATGGATCACTGTTGGATGGTGATATGAGGAAGGTATCTTAGCTTCCCAATCCTGCTGTATGAATTGGACTAATAACAACTTTGTAATCATATCCATGCACCGCATTTGCATGTGCTTTGTAGATGTGGCGCACATTGAGGCGATGTCATGCGTAACGTAAGATGAAGACGCTGAGGGTGTACGCGTGAGGGCACGCATCATATTGCATTCATCCTTGCATTAACAAGAGTACTTGGGATTTATTTAATTGTCTTACTTTATCATTACTGTTTTATTGAACTGATAACATGTTAACCGGTGCCTTATTGTTCCACCGAGTTGATCACTCACTCCCACGTTTGGGGCGGTGTTTCACACCCACCAGACTCTGTCTTAGGCCCTGATGTTGCAGATGTGGATGCGACGTCTGAGGCAGAGCGGGAGCTGGATGACGACGAGGCTGCCTTCTCCTATATGCAGTTTTCTGACGGGTTCTAGCGAGCCTCGGTCAGTTGCGCGGGACCTATGGGATTACTATTTTGGGATCTAAAATGATGTAACTTGTACTTATAATTTTGATAAATAACACTTTTACACGATCTGGTTGTATATGTAGTTCAGGGACTTACACTTGTACACATATTTTACTATAAGTCTTCCGCTTGCTTTATTCACTTATCCCTGAATCATATCTGCGTTTTGGCTTAATCTATCCCATGTTTATGTGCTAATACAGTCAACATACATCATTCATTAATTATGTTGCATAAGTGATGTTTTGGAACTCGGGAGCTGAGTTATGCTCGACCCCCGAATTTCAGGGCGTTACAGGGTCCTAACGGGACAACACAAGCTAGTCATCTTGATTTGCCACACAGGCGAAATGAACTCATTTTCTACTCACTTCTTCTGTGAAACAATAGATATTTACTGCGTTGCTTCTTTGAGGATCGACTGCGGATCTGGAAGCTACGTTGATAGCAACGACATAAGATGGTATTCAGACAATCTTTTTATCTACCCCGGCAACAACAGCCAAGTCGTCATAAATACTACGATCGCAAGCCAACAGATGAGTACGCTCCGGTTCTTCCCTGATCGGAACAAGAACTGCTACATCCTGCCTGTGTTTGCCTATCGGAAATGGCTCCTTCGGGCCGGCTTTTATTATGGGAATTATGACGGTCAGTCGAGGCCACCTACCTTTGATCTACAGTTTGATGGAAACCTGTGGGCCACCGTCACTACTTCCCTTGATGAGCCCAGTTTCTTCGAAGTGATCATGATACCCACGAGGGAAAACGTCAGCATCTGTTTGGCCCGCACAGTCGATGGTGGGGTCCCCTTCATCTCTTCTTTGGAAATTCTGGAACTTGGCATGAACATGTACGTCTGGATGCAGGGTAACCAGGTCTTATTTAAGGAACACAGGTTGAACTTTGGAGCAACAGAAATGGTCAGGTGAGTGGTAATATCTTCAAATTTTAAGGGTGAACCCTGTTGGGGGACTGCGGAAACCCACAGAGATAAATAAAGTGAAGTAATTCAATTACACTAAGCAAGCACAACGCAGACACACCAAATTTAACATGAAAAAACCATGGCACAAACTAACAGAAAACACTATAAAAGCATAAATTACATGAGATAGAGAGAATACCTAATTGACTCTTGTTCAATTGCCCGCATGAGTGCATATGAAGCTCTCTATGGGCTTTTTAAGGCCACAGATTCCAGTGCTGCCCGAATGATATATATATATATATATATATATATATATATATATATATATATAGATATATATATATATATATATATATATATACTCATATACATGGCATCTAGGAGAATCCCAATCAAAATCGGAATCAAATCTCGCAGATACAAAACTTTGCGTAAATATGTGCATACATTCAATGGCACCTTCGATTGGACTTCAATGACATCGAACTAATACTGAAATGTTCTAGCAACCAAACATGAAAATCTAGATTTTACCGATAATATCGACCAAGCCTTCCATGACATTGAAAAATGACACATAAAGTATCTAACAACCAATGATTTATTCCAGATATCGTCGATGGCATCGAGCCGACTTTGATGGCATCGATCGAAACTGTTATTGACAGATTGCTGAATTTATAGATTTAAGACATCTATCAACAATCTCCACCATGTCTTCAATCATCATCCTTCGTAGCTTCTTTTCCTCTTTCTCTAATCCTACCTTGCATCATAGCTCCACCATTGCTTCTCGTGTATCCTCCGTCTTACTTTACACTTTCGCTAGGCCCAGAAAAATTGCGCAGAACCTGAACTTATCTGAGGTAACCACCTTAGTGAGTATATCCGCCGGATTCACGCTCCTGTGAATCTTCACCAGAGTAACGCCTCCTTCCACAAGCACTTATTGGATACAATGGCAATGAACATCAATGTGTTTAGTACGTAAGTGATAAATAGAATTTTTAACCAAATTGATAGCGCTTTCGCTTTCGTAATTAACTGGCATATCCTCTTACTAAAGTCTCAATTGATTTATCATCCCTCTCAACCAAACATCTTCCTTAAATGCTTTTGTCATTGTCATATACTCAGATTCGATTGTCGAAAGAGCCACCACAGATTGAATTTTCGACATCCAACTGATCACTCCACTTGCTAGTACAAATGAGTAACCTAAAGTCAAATTTCTGCAATCTATACTGCCTACATAATTTGAATCCACATATCCAATTAACTTGGTCCCTGTCTTCTCAAAAGTTAAGATATAGTATTTTATACATCGAGTGTATCAAAGTAGCCACTTCACCACTTTCCAGTGTTGTTTTCCAATGTTAGACATATATCTGCTCACAACACCAACTAGCTATAAAATATCCGATTTTATACAGACGATGATATACATTAAACTACCAACTGCATTCGAATAAGGCACATAAGACATATCATACTTTTCCTCATTTAGTTTAGGACATTGTTTCAAGAAAAGCTTAAAGTGAGCCATGTGGGGAATGCTGACTAACTATGTCTTGTCCATCTCATACTTGATTGATACCTTCTGAAGGTATCTTCGAGCAATCGAATAGGGCTTCGATATCATCGAGAACTGCATCCAATTAGTCCAGTAACCAAACTTGATTTTCTGTAATTCTTCGATGTCATCGAACTGCCATCGATGCATCGAGGACTGGCTTCGATGACATCGAACAACCTTCAATGACATAGACAGCATGAATTTATGCACTTTGGACTTTCGACTTTCTTCCTTCTCCACTTGGTTTCCTTGGATTTTAGTGTCTTGAAATCTTCAATCTTGGTCTCCTAAGATTCATTCTTTGCCTTGGTGATTCTTAAGCATTAAATCCAAGCTTTTAACATTCCTTTCAATCCAAGCTCTAAAACTCACCTCGCAATACAATCATGTATAAAATATACCCATTAAACGTTATCGTGTTCATAAAACCAATATATAAATAGGAAGAAATATGCAATATTTGAAACTTAACAACAATATTGCCCAAATCTCCTTATTGGCCCAAAGCATTCCTTATCCATTTATTCATCAAATTTGTAATCAACCACTAAATCATCTGCTCGTTGTGGATTCAGTTAGTACATTCCATACCCTCTACCATAATTTTGATGTCATGAGCTCTGCTTTTATGCCTCATCTCTTCCCTAGCTATCCTCAATATCTATCTTTATTTTACCATTTGTTGAAAAATTACTATAGACTTTAGTCAATAGATCTCATAAGTTAATCATCACTTGATTCTCTCTTACTTCATTTAGAGTGGAGAAATCTATAGTTGAGAAGAAAAAAGTAACAACCGGATGTATTAAAAAGTCGACAATACCTCAGTCGGCAGTGTCTCTTGTTCAAAGGAAGACATGATCAAAGAAGACAACATTAAATGCATTAGTTGGATCTTGTTTCTAACACTAATAAGGCCGGTCGAACCTTCTCCTTTTACATTAATAATATTGATGCTGAAATCTAGTCGATCCCATTCTGCTTCTTAAGAGCACATTGAGTACCTACAAGTGATTGGAGACAAGCAGACACTAGGGGTGCCAATTATGGCTAAGGGCCCTCCAATGCCTAAATCAGGGTTGTTGTGCATACATTTCTATTCAGTTGGGCCTCTATTTATAATCCTTTAGGATCACTTACGTGTTGCAGTGAATCTACTAGATAGGCCCGTATCATAAAATGAATCTATCCCTGGATACATCACGCCTCGCTTGGCGTGATCTTCGGATGAGATCCCACTAGGAAATCATACCCATATACGGTGAGTTGTGGGTGGTATCCGATATCAAGGTTACTGGTCGAGGTTGACCCTCAAAGTCATCTACCGAGGCTGATCTCTAGAGCTGTCAAGTGAGACCAAGTTTGGCAATCGAGGTCAGGATCTGTGGTCACCACTCAGGTTAGTCATGGAGGCTGAGGTCAATGTTTGAGGTCGGGTCGGTAGTCCGATCCTTCTTAAGGAGCTTCCTCCGATAATCACCTTGTCACGTCCCAGGTATCAAATTGGTCTAGTTTTGTCCATAACAAATAAGATTAGTCAAGCTAGCCTCACCTGAACCAAAGTGTTGAAAGACTACAGCTATAGGTCCAGTCAAAGTTGTTTTTAGTGCTTCATCCATCCAAGCATCTATTGTGCCTCCGGCCGACTATTCTGAAGATTTCAGAGCTTAGACCTCTTTCAGCCCCTCTTCCTACATCTCTTGCTCATTCTGGTTAGTGACCCGAAAACTTCAGGTATTTCTTTTTTGGCTAAATGTATTATAGTTTTCAAAAAATATTATAAAACCAAGTTTTGTGTAGGTGTTCCTTTTTCACAACTCTTAGGAGATAAAAGAGGCACATAAAGGTCATAGAGTGCTCACTTCAATATAGCCTTTAATAAATGTCGGAGAGAAAAAGAAAGATTGAATGATCCCAATATCCATTTTAATCATTTTCTCAAATCATATTGGCTCAATCCTCCTCCTTTCCCTTATTCTAACCGAGCTCTAGCTTTGGTCATTGATCCCACCAAAATTTTAAAGAATTTTCACCATCATTGTTTGGTCTCTGATTTAGGTGGATGTTGTTTATATTATTATTGTTGTTGTTGTTGTTGTTGTTGTTGTTGTTGTTGTTATTATTATTATTATTATTATTATTTTATAATTTCATATTCCAATATTTCCTCTAATTCCATTCTTTTCTTTTTCATAGTGACTAAGGAGTTTTTTGCCTCCTCTACATTACTTCTTCAGGTCGAGACATTAATCTTAATTACTCTAGTCTAGACAAGTTAATCTCCTATAAAAAAAAACTTGATGTTTTGAACTCTAAAGAGACTATTAGTGACATTCATCGACTAGAAAGTTAGGCAAAAAGTCACACTCAGGAAGAGGTAATAGCATATCATCCTATGGAGTCTTTCATTCTCCTTTTATAGTCTATGACTTTGTCACTCGTTCGTGATTAGGGTCAGGTAATTGTAGAGTCAGTCGTGACAATACTGTAAGATTCATCTAGGGTGGCCATTTCTCATGTGATTCTAGCTTCTTCCATTTAATTTGCTTCATCCTTAGAATTGACTGAGTAGACAGATCCTATCCTTATTAACGTGTGTAGGGTAGTTATCGCAGACTAAGCAAGAGAAATAAAAGAGGAATTCTCTCACCTAGTTGAAACTTCCAATGATCGATCTGTACTCATAGAGATCCCTATATCTAATGTTCCTATTGTATTAACCATACCAATTGATACTTCTAGTGCCCTCTCTCCATCACCTGAGGATACCCATCTTATAGAAGATATTTTGTCCTCCTTCAAGTAAGCCTTCATCAATGATACCTTGGTGGCTGAGTCCCCAACGCCTTCACCGGAACTCCAACAATTTCAAAATGAATTATTAGTTCTCATTCGCTTCATGGTTTCTAACATCATTTCTTCATGATCAAATAGACTTAATCATCTTATCTGTCACTACCAAACTCTCTCAATCTAACAAATCCTTATCGGCCAGGATGCATGTACTCTATGAATTTTTTAATCTAATTCATGAATATGAGGATGCAGTTATGGCGGTCGATAAATTTTAGTATGAATATATGGTCATGTTCCTCAAAAAGATCAAGATCACAACTACTAGAGAACATCTTTCCACCATGTATGACAAACTGAAGGAGTTGACTCAACTTTAACTAATTTGAAGGCTCAAATTTAGCGATAGAGGATAAGCTAGAGGTGTTAAAAGAAGAAGAAACACCTTTGACCAAGATAAGATGTGGTCAGAAAGATAAAGTCAATACATTGAGTGTCTTTATACAAGAGCATATTTCATTGATCAGCCAGATAGTATGCTCGGCCATTAAGAGTAGAACTGCTCTTTGTCGACAGAAAGCTAGGCAAGCGATGTTATTAGAGATGATTGTCACTTTTTCTTCTTTCGAGTTCTAATTGCTATATATTTGTCTACCTCTTCAACTAATGTATGGTTGGCCTATAATTCTTTATTTTTAATGCAATCAGCCATAATGCCTTCTTCTTTAACAATGCCTACAATACTTAGTTTTTTTTTTTTTTTCTTCTGCAATTCTTAAAAGGAATAACCATCTTGATAATGTGGCAAAATCATGTAAAGTCATGTGCTTGCTCATTCCATCTTTGTTAGAAACATTTCATGACATTAATGGATACTCCCATTGTCATGATGCTTTGACTTCAGGAATGCTAGGATTCCCTGAGCCTTGTATAAAGGAATCAATGGTTCTTTTTCCACTATGCATTGAAATATTTCTTACTTCTAATTTTAAAACTTTTTTTTTTCTATCATGGCCACTACACCCATTTTTTTTTCCATCGATCAGACTCAAGCTTTCTTGAGGGAATTTCTTTCTCTTGAGATTGATTCTTTTGCTCATTCATTTCTCTAGTTTGACATTTACCCATTTTTCTACGAGTTTCCTGACATTGAGAAAAATGATGCTCCATTAAAAGAACTTCTGGATGCTCCGGCCAAGCTCCAACGCATCGGCAATGCTTATTTTATGCTGTCATTCATAGGGATTCAAACATATTCTATAGCCAATATAATACACCTGCTATAATCGCATGCATTGGACTATATCATTTCAAAAGGTGATGTCGCAGACCCTCCAAGTTTAATATAAAGAGATCAATGATGATCTTTAGGATACTGAGCGTCTTTACCCAATGAGGGATTCAGACCACTCACATATTCTTCTGAATTTCATTAACTTTCAACTTGATATTTATCAAACTCGTTTGCATGAAAGCAGTGAACAGAAGAAAGAAACAGAGCAAAAGGCAAACATAATCGATCGTCGTATCGACCAGGTTATGCGCTTCCTCAAACATATTTTAGAGAGTGGAGAATCCTTAAAAACTTAAAGGGAAATGGCCGAACTCTTCAAAGAACATGCTTTTAAAAGGTTTAAAGATACAGCTAAATTGCATCTTGACCAGGCTTCCTTTTTTTTCCTTTTCTTTGTGTTTATTATATATATATATATATATATATATATATATATATAGAGAGAGAGAGAGAGAGAGAGAGAGAGAGAGAGAGAGAGAGAGAGTCATGCTCACCTGCGCACTTTTGCACACATGTCATGGGCGTCTAATCCGAACAATTCATGTGATGCGAATCCCACGAAAGCCCAAGGGATAAATTTTCACCCTGATCTAAAATTCTGGTGGGCCATAGCAAAGAGAAATGCAAATCAACAGAGGAAATTATTGTCATTTTTCATAGCCCACTAAAGTTTTAGATCAAAGTTAAAATTGGGGCCGGGGGGTTTCATGAGGTGCTTCTTCACTTGGACTGTTTAGATTTTGGAGTCACATCACATATGATGAGTTCTCACATATCACGATTTGAATGATAAGCTCCCACAGATTTGGCTTGATCTTTCCAAAGCTCCCACAAATTTGAATGATAAGCTTTAAAAAATTAACCATTGTTAGGTTTTTACAACATTTTCTCACATACCACGAAGAATATAAGCACCTTCATTGAGAACCTTTACCACTATAAATAGTTTATCCCAAGTGGGTGACCACTGGTGAAAAGCAACATCCTTGGCTCTTAGAGGTAATATTACCTTTCAAGTCATATCGCATTATCTAAAAACCTTCTTTTTCACATTCTTGTTATAAGCTCGGGCTATCCTGCATTTGTTTGACACAGTGGAGTCTAAGCTTACAACCGTATTTCATCTAAATTCGCGAGTTCGTCCAACATAGCTTTTGTAAACTCTGCTAATGTGAGATTAACTTGATAAGCTACTCTTAACACTGACATAATTATCTTAAAAGGTAATACCACTTTGTGTTCATATGTAAGCATGAATTATCTCATCCTTGTGCTTGTTCAAGATGAATTTCAAAAAGCTCAAAGGGCTTCAGAAAACTTAATATGTCATTCTTTGGGTTTTTTAATAATCATCTTACGTAAAATATTTTAAGTAATTTTATTACTACCCTCAATTTAGCTATTGGCCTGAGCATTGTAAGGAGATGAATTTAATAACTTAATTTTATATTAATTGGTTATTGTTTTGACTTAGATGAGAAATTCGTGCCTTGGTCCACAGTAATCAATTCGGGAATCTTGAATTGGTGGATTATATGGATTTCAATGAATTCAATAATTTCTTGATGACTAGTTCCTATCATGGGCTTTCATTCTACTTATTTAGTGAATTAATTGATAGCCACAATGATAAAACTATGACCTTTTGATGGATAAGGATAAAGTTTAACTATTAAATAAATGCCCCATCCTCAAAATGACCAAAGTTTAATAATAGGATGCAATTTGGTCACTGATACAAGTTGTATCGAATCATGTTTCTGACATGCTTCACATACTCTAACATATTGAATACGATCAATTGTTATTCTCCACCAGAAATATGCATACCACTTGAGTCTAAGCCTTATTTTCCTCCCAAGTTTATGTGCTCCACTGATTTCCTCATGTGCTTTGCCAATGGGTAACATGGATTCTTTCTTACCTAAACATCACATAACACACCATAATCTCCCCTTCAGTATAATTCATTATTGATCAAAACGTAATTTATGGTCGTTCCCCTATTATGTCGACTTGATTAATAAATAATGATGTAATTTTGTGAGCGTAAAGTACAACAATAGACATAAATTTTTATATATTAGAATACCGCCTCTCGGTATCCAATAATGTTCAACTAAGAAAATAAACTTCTCGTTCCTTTTTTGTGATCAATATCTTGTGCTAACGTAGCGCCAACCGATTCTACATAAGCCATGACATACAACTTCAATAGTTGACTTTTGACTGGTGGCATCAACAATCGTAGCTTACTCAAATAATTTTTTTTTTTTTCAAAAGCTGATTGATGTTCTGCTTACCACCGGAACTTGTCTCCTTGTTTTAACTTCAACAATGAGAAAAAAATGTTAATTCTTACTAGACAAATAGAAATGAATCAATGTATAAAATTGACTTTATCGAAAAACCTTTATAGCTTTCTCAGCGGTTGAACTTCCATTATTGCTCAAGCTTTGTACTGATTAAATTTGATCCCTCATTTATGTACCATAAATCTTAAAAAGTTTCCAGTCGAAACATCAAAAGAAAATTTAGGATGGTTCATTTCAACTTATGAATCCTCATTCTTTTGAATGATCTTTGTAAGTGAGTCAAGTGCTCAGATAGATCAGCCGATTTAACCATTAAATCATCAATATAAATTTCCATGAAATAGCCAATCTTGTCATGAAAAATGGCATTCATAGCTCGTTGGTAAATAGCTCTTACATTTTTAGTCCAAATAACATTATGACCCAAAAAATAGTTTTCAAATATTCATGACATCTAAAAGCTTTTTTGAGACATCCTCAGTTACAATGCTTATTTAGTTATATCCTGAGTGGTCATTTATTAAAGAAATTATTTGATGTCCTATAGCTCGGTCGATCATTTTTTCTTCATGGGCATGGGATACTCATCTCTTAGTGTGCCTCGATTTAAATTCCTAAAATCAATATAGACTATAAATTTATCATTTTTCTCAATAACCGATACTACATTTGAAATTAAATAAGCATATTTTATGGGTATGATGAACATGACTTTTAAAAACTGTTTAATCTCTTCATTTATCTTTCAAGTGACTTTGGATATTATCTACCTAGACAGCTATTTATGTGGTTAATAGCCATCTTTTATAGGTAACTTGTATTCGACCATGTTTTAGTCTAGTCCAAGCAACTCATGATAGGCACATACAAAGTAATCACCTAACTCTTTGAGTAACTTAGTAAGTTTGACATGTATCTATGAGTCCAACAATTCACTGATAAAAGTAGGTTTGCCATGTTGCCCTATCTCTAAATTCAATTCAACTTAAAGATATTGGAACTGAGCTTAAGAATCATCCAATTTTCCTAGAGCTTATTTTAAATCGTCAAATCAATACCATCTTTAGCTATTTAATCGATTGGTACTACTATTTCAATTATATCAGCAAAGCATCCATTATCCTATCTTTGTAAAGTTTCCTCAAGCTGCCTTAATCTAATTGCGAATTAGACCTTGAACAATATTTGAGTCATCATGGAATTTCTTCTATGGTATAAGTTATAATTGCACAAAAGAGAATTATAGCATTGACAACTCATCATTCGGTCGTATATATCTTAGTAGCGATATCCTGTATGATGTTATATAGGTTGATTCTAGCATCTCGTCTTGTAAAATGTATTGGTTCAATCTCGTTTCCATAGAAATAAGCTTTGACCACATTGGACGTGGCTAAAAATGATTTATAATCAGCCAAAAAAAATTCTACTTTACCTTGATTATAGAAAATCACATATTAATGTAGTGATTACGGAATGCATGAAAAAGAATGAATCTAATCTCTCCCCAGTAGTGCATTATAATTTGAAGAAGTGTTGATCACAAAGAAAGCGGCCAACACCTTCTTAGTTTCCACCATTAATTTGACAGATAAAACACCATGTACTTGTGTCACTCCTCCAGCAAAATTATTGACCGTGACCTCAGTCGACATGATATCATCCCGAGTCTTTCTCAACTTTACCATTATCTTGACTGGAAGGATATTTACAACTGCACTATTATTGACCAAAACACTAGTGATTAGGCAACCTTTTAAGTGTACAAAAATATATAATAGCTTCTAATATTGGATCATGATACCAATCGGTCTTTCAATTATTATCTTTTCATAAGGTGATTTTGGTTTGACCGAAATGATGACACAATTTTTGTGTTTGTAGTGTTATTTTTGTATTAAAAAAGTTCATATTAGGTATATTATTTATTTAATAATTAAAATAAAAAAAACAACCTAACATCCGTTCCAACTTGGTTCTGTTAGACTTGACTCAGCTCAAATATTTGGACTAAACCAAACAAAGCTCAAGCTTCTATAATCCAAATGAAACCAAACTCAAACAATGGAGATAGGCTTGAAGCTCGGCTCTTTTAAAACTCAAATAAAGGGTGTCACGTACACAAGCCAAACCAATCTTATGTCAAACTCTGCTGGGCTCGGCTCGCGTACAGCTACTGCGGGGCGCCTATGACCGAAAATGTCTCTCTCACAGCACATAAATCCGTGACAATTCATCGATTATACACAGTTTACACTAATACTAACTAGGACCGTCAAAATAGAAATGAATGGTGACATTTATATGATTTTTGACTATGTGAACGCATATTGGACGGATGAATTGGCATATACTACGCCATGGGTAAGGTGGATAAACGGCCAAACCTAAATAACTGTTTCTCGAGAAGCGACCGATGCCTTACAAATTACATTTTGCAGGTACCCAGATGATGAATACGACCGTTTCTGGGACCCAGCCATTCCGACTGGTTATAAAACGGTTACTGCAGATTATCCATCCCTTAATCAATCCGTTGATGATGATCCACCTCTGACTGTGATCAAAACTGCGATAGAAGCCCCATCTCCATCGGATAAGATCAACCTATCGTTCCCAGTCCCGCAGCAACGGTCCATATATGTCACACTCTATTTCACAGAAGTTCGAAAGTTTGGGCCTAATCAGAATATAACATTTGAGGTATACTTAACTGGTAAGTACTTCTCTCCAGTTCTCTCTCCCCGCTACCAGATGTGCGAAGAGATCAGCTGGAATGCAGATGGATGGTTCAATCAGACCGTCGGATGGTTCAATGTGACCCTTTCTCCCTTGAATGATTCAAATTTGCCTCCGATCATCAGCGCCATGGAGCTGTTCACTGTGAAAGAATATCAGCTGGAAAGCACATCCCAAGATGATTGTAAGTTACACACGCGTCTAAATGTCATCTAAAGCACACTCACCACATGCCAGCATGCCAAAAATATCAAATATACAAGTAATCCATCATGTGGACCTCACCGTTTAAGTACTGCTACCAAAATATAAAGGTGGCCCACTTAGTTTGTGTGCCAAGAAATAAGAAAACTTTGGACGATTTTTCACAGCCGGATTTTCTTTTCAGTTAACTGTGGCTAACCTGATTAGTGAACCGAGATGATTTTTGGCATAGCGAGTCTACTGAGTGGTGCCTTTCTGATCCACGGCTTAGATATTTCATCTGTTTGCCACGCTGGCATACGTGTGGTGTGTGCATTAGCTGACTTGTACACTTCTGTTAGCTTAGCAAAGCTCGAAAATATATGAATTAATGTAAGAGGTTTACTAGCCCTGAGCACATTTACGTGTATCACTACTGCCAACCCAGCACGTGACAGATATCTGAGCCGTACATAACGGGGCCCACTTAACCATAGGGCCTACCTTATGCATGGCTCAGATGTCCCAAAATCCTGCTTGGCATATGTGCTGTGTGACGGTGTGCGCGGATAGGGTGTGTGTGGGGTTAGCAAACCACGCGTAGTCAAAAGTCAAAATCATAAATATGCAATGCAATACACACGTGTGCATAGCCTAGGTTCTCGACACACCAACAATATAACACGTGTGAAGAATACCGAAGCCATCCATCTGGTGGAACCAACTACTGAGATGAGGGTGAACTCAATGGAGGATTAGCGGCAAGTCGATAAGTGCTGCGCTAACCAACCTTTCGGTGGAGACGGACCCAGTTTTTCACATTAGCAAGCCTTAATTAGGCCATAAATTGCTTTTTCCATTTTAGTAGAGCCTATCGTGATGTTTATTAAAAATTTATACCTATCTTTCTATTTTTATAGCTCATCGTAAGACATGAGCTCAAAAAACCAGACAAATCCAAAGTTCAAGCAAGCCACACCGTAGAAAAAAGTTGTTAGGGAAGTGCCTATCATTGAAAACTTCCCCAGGTCCACCATGATGTTTTTATTCTGTCAAAACTTTTCATAAGGTAATTACAATTGGGATGAAATGAAAATAGAAATATATTATCAGACCCAAAACTTTGGTAGCCCTATGAATGTTTTTATGGCAGGCAATCAATACCTACTCTTTCCTACCTTGTAGCTCACTAAACTTTTAGATATACCTCAATTTTTGGCCTCATGTCATAACATCAGCTGGAAAAACGAATGAATGGGGGTGGATTTCTCATAACTGTCATAGTGGCCATTAATGTGTATATTCTATGTAAGCCGTTAAAGCATAAAACTACTAATTTGATCCAAAACTTTTGTGCCCACCAATATTATATTTCAATGTTGGGCAATTTTTATTTTTTTATTTTTTTCATTTTTTGTTTAAATTTTAAATTTGAATACTCTTTGCATTCATAAAGGCAAATGTAAAAATATTTCGGGTGGGCCCCACAAAAAGGCCGAGGCCCCATCTATCATGAAACACACCTATGTGTCTGACAAACCAAAAATTGCTAACTGTCCATTCTGACGGCACTTAGCCCAACCCTAATAAGGAAAAGGGGACCACGCGCTAGAGGGGGGAGATCTGCCGGTGAGAGGTAAACTATCCTCTTGAGTTTTGGATTTGCCTCGTTTTTTCCTCATGTTACTTGATGAGCTGGTGGAGGGATGTGGATTGCCAGCAACCCCCAGGAAGTTCTTGATTTCAAATGTTAGATGAGGCCACAGGTGGAGAAATCCCTTCCATTCTGCTTTTCTAGCTCATGATAGGACATGAACTTAAAAAATGAGGCAAATCCAAAACTCAAGTAGACCACACCAAATAAGAAGTGGGGATAGAAATGCCTATTGCTGAAACCTTCCCAATGTCTACCAAGATATTTATATTCCATCCAAACTGATCGTAAGGTCATTCCCACTGGAATGAACCGAAAGCACAATAATATTATCATGATCCCAGACTAATGTGGCCCATGAATATTCCAACTATGGGCGTTGAATCCCCACTCTCATGTGGTGTCGCCCATTTAAGTTTTAGATATGTCTCATTTTTAGGCTCATGTCCTAGCACAAGCTGAAAAATGGATGGATGGGATGGATTTCTCACAAACATTACGATGGGTTTCACCTAACTTTCCACTGCGAGAACTCCGGGATCCGTGGGATCAAGAATCCCATGTAATCAACATCCTTAGGCGACCATCCTTTGTATATAATGGAATACTATGATATGACCATCATAGTATGTGAAAGGGTTGGTGTTTTTTTCTTCCTCTTCTTCCTTTTGGAAACGAGTTTGGAAAGCAGGATCTGACCGCAAATATCCACACATGATAATGAATTACACAATGTTGCATCCAAAAATTATCTAAAACCTTAAACCAGACATATCCTTCTTCATGTGAGCCATATAGTTGGAAAATATCTTTAGAAGGTAAATTTTTTGTTGGCGTTGACAAGCACAGAATACCGATTAAACAAAATGAAAAAAGAAGAGTTTATTGCATTAGGCAATGGATCCTCTGTCTGCATTAATTACACAGTGGAACACACACCGCAGATTAAACAAAAATGGGAAAAAGTGGGCTTGGGGGCAGTCAGGGGAAAACTGTTTGGTGGCCAGTGCGGCCTGGCTTAGGTCCCTTGATCCAATTTTTATTTTTGCCGCTATTTCTCCTTATGATAGGTTCCATTAGACAATTAAGACAGTCTACTATGCAATATGCAGGGCATAAAATGTTCTTTTAAACAACTTCAGGGGTTAGGTAAATTAGACTGTGATTGCATACATATTTCTCATTCCCACATACAATTATGTGCAAGTCGAAAATGTTTAGTTCATTAGGATGTTTCTTAATGAAGAAGGTTATTGCAATATTTTGTGTGGTTTTGTGATAGTAGATAAGGTAATCTTCTGAGATTTGGATGTTTTATTTATTTATAATGTTTATCTATTAAGTTCTCTCTCTTCTATTTATTTTTATTATTATCAGTAAAATAAACAAGTTATAATTTTTAGAATGTAGTCTCTTATGGTTCAACATGGTATCACCGCGGTACCAATCCCTTGTGTCATTTTATCTGTCTGCCAGCCATCACCCAATGAGACCTCTACTAGTGCATAATTATCTACATGCCACCCATCAACCACCACTTGTAGCAACCGTCTTTGAGCCATTGATATGCCCCTACAAAACCCACAGTCCAGCATCTCTACATCCATAAATTTACTCGTTTTCATCCACGTACCTTTTTTTTTTTTTTTTTTTGGTACACATGGGGCCTCCCTTTTGATCAATTTTTTTTTTTTCAAACGGAGGGCCTTGCCCCTGAATCTTTGTTAAATGAGAACAGATGATGTACAACCTACACTTTCGGGTGACCACTATAAAAACCGGCCTCACCTATCATATAAGCTAACCTAAAGAAACCTAAAATGAGAAAGGAACTGAGAATGAAACAGGGCATGTCACACAGCCGACACGTAATCCAACTCCAAGGAGCCTATCCAGACTCCTCTGCTCACTTCCACCCCTCCTGCAAATGCTAGTACCCACCTAAATAAGATTTTTTCCTGCTGGATGTCTTTGTTGTCCACTGGAGATGTGTGCTTCACTATCCAACATCATTAATATTATTCAACAGCGTCATGCCTACTCAAACAAAATTTATTCTCCCAATCAGATTTGTGCGAACTCCTCCCAATTCTCCCGCAGAAGATCTCGGTTCTGCTTTGGAAGGCCATCAAAAGTGCGATCCCGGTGGAGGATGTGATTCAGACCAAGGGGATCCATTTGGCTTCTCAATGCGTCTATTGTGACGGAATCGCTGCTCAGGGGCCTGCGTCGGAATCGGTTGATCATCTTTTCATCACTAGCCCAAGGGCGAGAACGCTGTGGATCCTGTTTGGGACCATCTTTAGTTTGGGCTCGTTGGGGGTTCCATGGTGATTAATAAGTTGTCCTGGTGGTGGAACAGCCCCTCTCCTCGGGACTAGGCTGGTCATATCTTCAAGCTAATTCCAGGGTTCATAATCTGGGAACTGTGGAGAGGTAGAAACCAAAGGAAGTTCGATGGCCTCAGCCCGTCCATCCTATCTCAAGTGGCTAGGATCAAAGGCTGGGTCCAGGTCACTTCAGATGAGTGGGCCCCAGTCTCGTCAGCTAGATTGCAGAACAGGGCCCTAGCGTAGCTGGGTCTCCGGCCCGTTGGATCTCGCGCCCACACTGCATGTCTGCGTGTGGTCAAATGGAGCAAGCTGCTTTTGGGTTGGGTGAAGCTGAATGTGGAAGGGTCGGCGAGAAGAAACCCGGGCTTGGTGGGTGGAGGTGGTATTCGTAGAGACAATCAAGGCAAGTTCCTCTTTGGCTTCGTCAAAGGGTACGGAACCGCGTCTAACACTCGAGCTGAGTTAAGGGCGATTCACGATGGCCTTCAACTCTGTTTGAATAGAGGCTTCCACAAAGTTATCATCGAGTTAGACTCGCTAATGGTGATTAATTTCCTTACTCACAAGTCTATCCCATGCTGGAGGTGGATGTATTGGATAGGTAGAATCAATGGTTTGAAGGATTCCGCTGAGGTGATTTTCCAGCACACGTTCAGAGAGGGGAACGAGCCGGTAGATAGGATGGCCAAAATGGGGAGTGCATCTCAAGCTTCCACTTTCTCTAGTGATTTTGGATCCATTCCTAGAGAAATGAAGGGGCTCATCTTCTTGGATAAAGTGGGGCTGGGCAAACTCAGGAGTTAGTTTAGATTGGGGGTGTTCTTGTATAGTTTCTTTTCTTTCACGATAGGCTGCCCCGGGTTCTTTTTGTCTTTAGAGGTGGCCCGAAATACTGGTTGTATCTTTCCCATCAAGATATAAAATTTCGTTTCCGAAAAAAAAAAAAAAAAAACTAACTCCTCCCAATTCTCCCAATTCCCAATCCCACCGCTATCTCCATCTCTATCAGTGCTTCTGCATTCCTTCATTGCCCTGCCTTCTTTGCCTTTGCATGCACATTCACAACACCACCTCAATCATCCACCATCATTAAATCAATTGTATATAAATTTAGTTATTTCCAGTGTGGCAGCCTATCTTCGACATCAACCACACCTGAACTTTTTTAGCCAAGCGACACTGGTTAATGATCCCAACCTGATTCCTGAACCTCCACATCTTCATTACCCTACTGAAGAAGGCCTAGAAGTTTGAATTCTAATTCTGCAAAGGGTTGGTTCTACCCTGCGATGTGGGTTTTTTTTCTAAAGGGGTGTTGAAGGTTCTCGAGGAATACAAGGAGGGATTTCATTGGTTTGGGTTGGAAGAGGTTTTGAAGTTGTTTTCTAAGCTTGGTTTTTATTCTTCTAAGGAGGGGAAGGGCACTTTCCATAGATTCATTCCTCTGTTACAGGAAGCCAGGGTTTGATGGTGGGTGGTGAGGTTTTGATTAGTTTTTTTCTTTTTTTTTTTCATATGACAATTTTAGAATTTTAGGTTTTGTTCATCACCTCTTCCGTATACCTATTGATCTATGTATCTTTCCCTTACCGGAGACTTTTCACAAGATGTCTTTTGTTTGTGTAGGGAATTTGGACTGGACTTGTTATTATGTCAAGCATTTGAACTGGACCTATCACCTTAGCCGTATGGCCAGACCTATTTTTTCATTTGTTGTTAGAACATCAAATGATTTATATCCTATCATTGAAAGTGCTAATGATTTATATCCTAAAGTCATCAAATTG
Organism: Magnolia sinica; assembly: GCF_029962835.1. Taxonomy (NCBI): domain Eukaryota; kingdom Viridiplantae; phylum Streptophyta; class Magnoliopsida; order Magnoliales; family Magnoliaceae; genus Magnolia; species Magnolia sinica. The sequence continues at coordinate 289,340 of NW_026682763.1, forward strand.
CAGGCTCATCTCATGTTATTTATTGTTCTGTTGCCATGTTATTGTTGAATTTTTCTTTTGCTTTTGAATAAATATTCACTACGAGTAACTTGAGTTTGAAGAGAGATATTAAATCAGATTATGATAATCTTCTTATATTAGAATATTTCATTTTTTTTTTATGTTTACATCTCTGCAAATCTCTACATATCTCTCATTTATCTCTCTTATCTCTTATATATTATTGTTTTTGTCAATTAGATAAACAAATTATAATTTCTTCAATGTAGTTTCTTGATATTTAACACATTTTAAAGAAAATTTTCCGAGAACAGTACCGGTGTATGTATGACCAAAGGGTGTTCATCTGTTGACTCCACCATGAACATGCCTCATCCAAATATTCATCTCTATTATTGTGTTTCAATTATAAAAAATGAGTTTTGATTAATGTATTTCTTTCTAGTGAATGGGTTAGAAAGTTTCAATTATCAATCGATGCGCCTGTATAAGTGGACCGGAGATCCATGCTTGCCATCAAATTCAACTTGGGAATGGTTGAGTTGCAATGACAAGGATCCCCCACGAGTTACGGCTATGTAATATCTCCAAGCCATATTTAACAACTTTTTTCTTTTTATCCATTCTACTTTTGTGGTGAATCATTCGTGTTTGGTTTACATAACATAATCACTTTTCTTTGTTTTTCTCTATTAGCTATCTCTCTGGATATAACCTTATGGGTTATCTTCAAAATTTCAGCCAAATGGAAGCCCTTGAAATTATGTAAGTTTATTTTAACAGATAAATGCATGTAAATATGTATCTTTATATATATTGGTGTAAACCACACCAGCAATGCATATGGAAAAAAGGAATGGCTGGAAATTTTTGGCTGATTGTCCATCATTGTCTAGGCTGTAAGGGCGTGTTTGGCTGGATGGATCCCATGGGATTAGGAGGGATGGAATGGTAAAATCCTGGGATATGCCAAACGAGCCAAACAGACCCCCGATGAACTTGTCCCGGGATATGGCAAACCCATGGATCTTAAACCAGTCCACTGACATCACCATCATTACCTTAAAATTGATCCCATCCCTCCTAATCCCGTTCAATCGCGCCTTGGGCGTGTTTGGTTGGACGGGTTGGAAGGGATTGGAAGGTAAAATCCCGGGATATGCCGGGCGTGCCAAACAGACTCAGTGAACTTGTCCCGGATATAGCAATCCCATGGATCTTAAACCAATCCACTGACACCACCATCATTACCTTAAAATCCATCTCATCCCTCCTAATCCTTCTTAATCCGCCCAGCCAAACAGGCCCTATGCCACCTAATTAATCTATCAACAAATTTTGAGCATCTTCATTTCAAAGTGGGTTGACCATGCTAGATGAGTTGGATGCCATCCACCATGACAGCCCCCAAACGAATCTAGTTGCACATTCTCTTCAGCTACAGCTGTTTGTGGACGAGACTGTCTTTGCTATAAAACATCACAATATATTTCTGATTTTCCATAGGGATTATAGTTATTGGGTCTGGCATAATTCTTCAAAGATCCATATCATTACCCTCAACATGGATGGGGGATATTAGGGAAAAAAATCTGGATTTAAATATTTTAACCATTTGATCATTAAAATATTTTCTATTGAATATGGCCATCTATTTTAACCATTGTTTTGTGGGCTATTTTGATAGAAGATTTTGTAGATGTTTTTTATATCACCCATCCACAATGAGTCCCATTGGATCGATACATGGTTTCAAATGGAGAGAGAGAGAGAGAGAGAGAGAGAGAGAGAGAGAGAGAGAGAGAGAGAGAGAGAGAGAGAGAGAGAGAGTGTGTGTGTGTGTGTGTGTGAAGTTCAATAATTTGATTTTGTTTGTAGAGATTTGCACAACAACAACCTTCGAGGGCCTATACCTGACTTCCTTGGAGAATTTCCAAACCTGCGAGTGCTGTAAGTTACAGTCAATTTTACTTGAACATCAGTTCAAAGGATAGTCTCCTGTTTAATTTTCAAACCATTTAAAAAATGGTAGTGATCTACGAATGTACACGTGGCATTGTCGTAAGGTAACGCAAACTGTCAAATTGCTGACCCAACTGTAGCTGGTGGATGATTGAAAATTTCCACTAAAAGGATATTATCAGTACCCGTGGTATTTTCTTATGAATTTGGACTACTATCTTATGATTTTAACCATCCATATGATAATCATTAATTGGATGGTTAGGACTGCTTGATCAGTGTGATTTCAGAGATGCTACATCTGTAAATTTTGATCGTCTGCATAGCTCTACATCAATGCCACATGAGGGAGATGAATCACTAACATTTTTTAAGTGATGCAAAACTAGTCTTCATCAATGCCACATGAGGGAGATGAATCACTAACATTTTTTAAATGATGCAAAACTAGCACAGGAATCTTCCCTAAAGTTGAAATGCCTCTCTGAGCTGAGTTCATCTTATCTTATTTTATTTTCTTATTTTCTTCTTCTTCTTTTTTTTCTTTTTTTTTTTGGCAGGAACTTAGCCAGCAATAATTTTGAAGGCAGCATACCGAAGTCGATTCTAAACAACGATAGAATATCCTTCAAGTAAGACTTCAATCACCAACTTGTGCACCGTCTTCCTCCTTTGATTGCCAGCGGTCCGGTGTTCCGTGCACATTCAAATTTGACTCCTTCCAACTTTTGTAACTGTAGGCAGGAAATGTGCATATGGATTCCCACCCACAGTCAATGGACGAAGAGATAACCCAGAGTCATATAGTACATAATCCCCTGTTTACCAGTCAACATATGCAATCATTTCGGGTCACTGCCCAAATATTATTTACATGCACAACAGGTCTCTCAAAAAGAGTATTAATCACCTAACCATCTGTAGATTAATAGATTAAGATATAGCAGATGTGTCTCAAGTGTTGTCAGAATGTCTTAAAGCTGAAATTGTTTGGGCTGCTCGACCGGTCGAGTAACTGGCTCGACCAGTTGAGGGTCCACTCGACTGGTCGAGGGCCGCTTGACTCGAAGTCTAGCAAGCACAGGTTTTGGGTGTCCGGGCCGCTCGACCGGTCGAGGGGGTCACTCGACCAGTTGAGGTTATGCAGATCCTACGTGGACTGCGTAAATTTGAGGCGGTTTCCAGACTTTTCTGGACTAGGTGCGTAAGTGGAGTTTCCTAAAATATAAATATGGGTCTCTATGATTATTTTAAAGTATTCTAAGGCTTTCTAAAAGTTTTTCAAGGGTTCCTAAAAGGGTTTTCTGGTTATCAAAGGGTGTAGCAAGGGTGAGATTCGAGGTTGTTCGAATTGGGTAAGTCCTCTCTCTTGTAATTTCTATTTCATAGTGGATTTCTATCGCTTTGTGCCGTGGTTTTTTCCTGCAAGGGTTTTCCACGTTAAATTTTTGTGTTCTCTTGTGAATGCTTGACGTTATTGGATTATTATCCTAGATCTAGATCTGTATGATTCCGCAGCACAAATCCCCAACAAGTAGTATCAGAGCAATCATTGGGGCACAAATCTGAATCTGCAAAATTAGTAATATAGAAAACGACAAGTTTGATATTGAGAAGTACTCAGGCAAAAATAATTTTGAATTATGAAGGATTAAGATGATTAACCTGTTAACCAAGCAAGGCGAAATTAAGGCTCTTGAGAAGCGAAAATCTACCATGAAAGATGATGAATGAGAAAACCTTGATAGTAATGCTTTAGCCTCTATCCGTTTATGTCTCATGGATGAGGTTCACTATAATGTTTTAAGGGAGAAAACTGCAACTAATTTGTATGCGAAGTAGAGAACATTTATGTAAAGAAGTCTTCTGAAAATTACATACACTTGAAGCTACAGTGTTATACCTTCAAGATGGCAGAGGGTGGAGATCTAGAAGCCCATATCAGTAACTTTAATAAATTGATGTGAGAATTGCTGGATATGGAGGAAGTAGTCAAGGATGAGGAACAGACATTTATATTGTTGAATTCTCTTCCTGTATCATATGAGTCTTTCAGAGACACGATGTGCACTGCAAATAAAACCCTACTTGTTGATACCGTTATCTCAACCCTTCATGGAAAGGCTATGAGAAAGCTAAACGGCGACATGGGGTCATCTTCCATTACACTGATTACAAAGGGCAGAGATTCTGAGCGAGGTACAGGATCTTCAAGACTTATATCCAAATCCAAGGGCAAGGGCAAAAGAAAATTAAAGTGTTGGAATTGTGGGTTGTCTGGACACAAGAAGAAGAATTGTAGAAATTCTAAAATGAAGAAAGAAAATTCAACGGTTTCTTTCAAGGAGGCCAATGTAGTCACATCTGATGAAGAATCAAGTGGTGGTGATGTTCTGTCTATTTCCATATTGGTCATTTACTTGACAATCATAAAGACGAGTGGATACTTGACACAAGAGCATCTTATCACATGACTCCTCATCGGAGTTGGTTCGCCAGTTACAAGGAATGCGATGGTGGATAGGTTTTTATGGGCAATGACAATGCCTGTAATGTTGTGGCTATTGGTACGGTGAGCATCAAGATGTTTGATGGGATGGAGCGTACCTTGACTGACGTTAGGCACGTTCCTGATATGAAGAAAGTCTGATTTCTCTCGGTGCACTTGAGGCTATAGGGTGCAAGTTCACCAGTATTGATGGTGTCCTTAAAGTTTCGAAAGGGGCACTCGTGGTTATGAAAGTGCAGAGGCACAGAAACCTTTATAGGTTGATTAGGAGCACTTCAGTAGGTGGAGCGGCAGCAGCTATTGCCGACTCCATGTCTTTACGTATGTGGCATGCTCGTCTGGGCAACATCAGCGAGCAGGGCATGAAGGTACTTTCTTATTGATGTTTGATTCTAGCTTTTAAAAATTCTGATGAATGAGCGGGGCATGAAGGTACTTTCTTAACCAAGCAAGGCGAGATTAAGGCTCTTGAGGAGCGAAAATCTATCATGAAAGATGATGAATGAGAAAACCTTGATAGTAATGCTTTAGCCTCTATCCGTTTATGTCTCACGGATGAGGTTCTCTATAATGTTTTAAGGGAGAAAACTGCGGCTAATTTATATGCGAAGGTAGAGAACGTCTATGCAAAGAACTCCTCTGAAAATCACATACACTTGAAGCTATAGTGTTATACCTTCAAGATGGCAGAGGGTGGAGATCTAGAAGCCCATATCAGCAACTTTAATAAATTGATGTGTGAATTGCTGGATATGGAGGAAGTGGTCAAAGATGAGGAACATGCATTTATATTGTTGAATTCTCTTTGTGCATCATATGAGTCTTTCAGGGACACGATGTGCACCGCAAATAAAACCCTGCGTGTTGACACCGTTATCTCAGCCCTTCAAGGGAAGGCTATGAGAAAGCTAAACGGTGACATGGGGTCATCTTCCGTTGCACTGATTATAAGGGGCAGAGATTCTGAGCGAGGTACAGGATCTTCAAGACCTATATCCAAATCCATGGGCAAGGGTAAAGGAAAATTAAAGTGTTGGAATTGTGGGTTGTCTGGACACAGGAAGAAGAATTGTAGAAATTCTAAAATGAAGAAAGAAAATTCAGCGGTTTCTTCCAAGGAGGCCAATGTGGTCATATCTGATGAAGAATCAAGTGGTGATGATGTTCTGTCTATTTCCATATTAGTCATTTACTCGATAATCATAAAGACGAGTTGATACTTGACACAGGAATATCTTATCACATGACTCCTCATCGGAGTTAGTTTATCAGTTACAAGGAATGCGATGGTGGATAGGTTTTTATGGGCAATGACAATGCCTGTAATGTTGTGGCTATTGGTACGGTGAGCATCAAGATGTTTGATGGGATGGAGCGTACCTTGATTGACGTTAGGCACGTTCCTGATATGAAGAAAGTCTGATTTCTCTCGGTGCACTCGAGGCTATAGGGTGCAAGTTCACCAGTATTAATGGTGTCCTTAAAGTTTCAAAAAGGGCACTCGTGGTTATGAAAGTGTAGAGGCACAAAAACCTTTATAGGTTGATTAGGAGCACTTCAGTAGGTGGAGCGGCAGCAGCTATTGTCGACTCCATGTCTCTACGTATGTGGCATGCTCGTCTGGGCAACATCAGCAAGCGGGGCATGAAGGTACTTTCTTATTGATATTTGATTCCAGCTTTTAAAAATTCTGATTTAGATATATGCGAGTATTGTATATATGGTAAACATTCTAAATTGTTTTTTAAATCTAGAAAACTTATTTGTAAGGGAGTGCTTGATTATGTGCACTATGATGTATGGGGGTCATTGCCAGAAGTTTTCATTGGG
>NW_026682765.1:0-65653 GCF_029962835.1 Magnolia sinica
AAAATCGCTTGCCTTGGATATCTAGGATTGTAAATTTCATGTGGGACCCACCAAATGAGTTTGGAGAGGATGTTGGTGGCGGTGGTGGTGGTGGGGAAGAGCGGAAGATGAATGGCTACTGTTAATCGCACCGCAGGAGAGAGAGAAGTGGAAGCAACGGGTATTTCGGTTACCTTTCTCGACTCCACCACAACTTTTAAGGATACGAACCGAAGTGGGGACTCGCGCGAGTGAGATGGAAGAAGGGCTGCGTGCAATCGGGTCGGGTACATTGTACCCGGACCCGACTTATGTAAGCATCCAATAGGAATTTTGGAACCATGCCCACCCATTAAAATTCAGGTCAGGTCTAAGCAGCCTCAAAGTAAAAAATACCTGACCCACAAGGTTAATGCTCAGCCCCTAAACCTAACGGGTTAATCACATGGGTCAGGTTGGAATCCAATAAGAAAAATGTTTTGTACCATCCAGTTAGCCGTGGCTATCACTTTTGTGGCAGGATATAAGACATCTAACCGTCTAAATTGGGCCAATAAAATCATGTGGTTGGGATAGCTCTATTAGTTTGATTTATGAGTGAGATTTTCAGTGAGTAAGTAACAATGTTTTAAAAAACGATTGTGAACTATTGCCATAACTAAGCTGAAAGGGAAATAACAAGTCAACATTTCTTTTCATTGAAATTTGGCATTTTCAATGATTTTCATTTATTTAAGTTATTTGGTAATTTTAATATATTATGTGTTTAAATTAATTTTTACGAAAAATTTGATTATGTTTTATTTTATTTTCCAATTACAATAATAAATAATTGTAAATGAATAATGATTATTTATTAATGTAATTATACAGCGACATCATTTATGTTTGATTGTGATATTGGTTTTGCTACATTGTTTGTTTTACTCATAAATTATTATAAAAATGATAGTTTTATAATATGAAAAATGTAATAATAACAATTTACTTTACTTATTTTCATAAATGTATTTAATTTTCAATTTATGAATTATAATTCATGTTTAAACAAATATTTAAAGAATGATAATGATAACTAGTTTACTTTATTTTTCATAAAAAATTAGAAAACCAAATAAACCCTTAATACTTAAAGTTGAATGTTAAAAGTAATGGTGCATTGAAAAAAAGTTCTAATTAAAATATCTATAAAATTATAAATTCAGTACTTATATTATTTCAATTAATTTTAGAGCTTTTTTTTAATTTATAAAGCAACAAATAATTAAATTCATTTTAATATGATTCAATCCAAACCCATTAAAAATCATATCGGTTGGAGTTGGCGTTGAGAGGTCCATGCCAGTCTATTTAATAATTCAGGTTGAATTTTTGGACTCAAGAAATCACCCACGGGTATAAATCGTGGTTGAGAATGCATGAGATATGAAAAGATAACAATTGAGTAAGAAAATGTTTTATTTTATCGATCCTGGAGGCAGATCATTCTACTCATCGTGTGGTCAAAAAGGCGCTCTGAATGTGGACCGTCAGTCATCTTTTACCATACTTTCATTTGTCCATACCAGTGTTGATGCGCGTAATGATCTGATATCAGCGAATAGGTTTTCTATGACGGTTCCAGTTGTTTAGTGGATGAGATCTTTCACATGTGTGTCACGTTTATTTTATTGCTGCAAAGTTCTTTCTCTATCTCAGTCGCGCGATTCTCTCAAGGAAGAGCCAGTTTAAGATGGGCTCCGTATCCCGCGCCTCCAACGCTTTGGGAAACGCGAGAAACGTAAGGCGATTCGCGCGAGAATTCCTCGAAGAGGTGGATTGAGCGAGCGCACATGTCACGTGGCGGGCATGTGAAAGATGGGTGCGGGGCGCGGATTAGCTACTGAGCACTTCAGTAGCCATGTTGCTACTGAAATGATGTGGTCGCTTTTCATTGGCGCAAAACCTGGCGCTCGGTTGAAAGCAGTTAATGCCCCTCCGTCACAGAAAAGAAAGGCCGTTTACTGGCCGCGTTTGTACTCGACCACGGAAAACCTTTATTTTTTTTCCTTTTCCTTCTCCACCATTGCTGTTTCTTCCAATCTCTCTGTTTTCCTTGTGATGGACACATCAAGCTTTAGTATTTCTCCTGATAAAAGAATACAATAAAGTCCCTTACGCAAGTTGAGAATAGATGTGACTGATTAGCCGTGACATTCCCAGTGACCCTAGCTTCTAAATCATACATCCGCTTGAAATTCAAATTTCAAACCGAACAAATTCGAATTACTAGAAAATCATGCCCTAATCATCTAAAGAAAATCCCAGCTCTTGAAAGATTTGGCAAAAAAAAAAGATAATTTAGAATTTACCATGTGTCGCGTGCAGGAAAACAGAGAGAGGAAGAGAGCCATGTTGCGGAGGGAAAAATGAAGAAATTCAATTGGGTTGTACTGAGTGAACTTTGTTGGCCCCATCCTGAGTGTATGTGGTTTATCCACGCCATCCATCCGTTTTTCCAATTGATTGGAGCGGTTAAGCCCAAAATTGAAGTATATCCAGATCTCAAGTGGACCATAACACAGGAAACAGTAGGAATAATGATTTCCACAGTTGAAATCTTTTTAGGGCACACAGTTATGTTTATTTGTCATCCAACCTATTCAAAAGATCACACAGACATGGATTAAAAGAAATCATAAATATCAGCTTGATACAAAACTTCTTTGGCCCCCAAAAATTTTTCAACAGTAGACATTCAATTTATACTGTTTCCTATGATGTGGTCCACTTGAGATTTTTTTATGATTCTTTTTTAGTCTCATTCTCTTAAAATGTCTGGTAATATGGATGGAATGGAGTGGATAAAATAAATATATTACCGTTGGGCCAAAGAGTTTACCGTGGCGTACTGAGTTTCTCAGTACCCAATGTGCTTTCTGTAAATCAAAGCAAAACGAGGATGTTTCCGTGGTCGAGTATAAACGCGGCCAGTAAACAGCGTTTCAGTTTTTGACGAGGACCATTAAATGCTTCCAAAGGATCCCAACTTTTGCGGCAATGAAACGTGACCACGTCACTTCAGTAGTAATATCGTAGCGAATCCGCGCCCGTGGGTGCGGATTGGTGTTACCCGAAATCGGATTGCGTGCTGAGTTATTCAGTACGCTTTTATCGTACTGAGTAAACTCAGTTGAGCCCACCGTTAATGTACGTGGTTTATCTACACCATTCATCTATTTTTTACGCTAATTTTAGGGATTAATTCAAAATTTTAAGTAAATCCAAAGCTTGAGAGGGCCATACCACAGGAAACAGTGTGGAATGATGATTTCCACCGTTGAAACCTTCCCGGGACTTAGTGATGTTTATTTGTCATCCAACCTGTTATTAAGTCACAAAGACATGGATGAAGAGAAAACATAAACATCAGCTTGATCCAAAACTTCTGTGGCCTCCATGAATTTTTCAATGGTAGAGGTTCAATCACACTGTTTCTCGTGGTGTGGTCCACATGAGGTTTGGATATGCTTCCATTTTGGGATTAAAACTTAAAATTATCTGTTAAAAGGTATTAACGGAGTGGATAAAATAAATAAATAACTGTGGACCCCACAAGGTTTACTCAGTACGCTAAGGGTACTGAGTTACTCAGTACGCAAACCGCTTCCGTGTTACCCCTACCGTGTGGGGCCCACCTTGATGAATTTTTCCATATCCAACGCCGTCCATCCGTTTTTATAGTTCATTGAAGACGTTCCAAAACCTAAGCAGATCCAAATCTAAGGTGGAGCACACCACTGGAAAAAATGTGGTAAATGACCGTTAAAAGCTTTTTTTAGACCATTAAAGTTTTGGATCAAGCTAATCTTTCTATTTTACCGTCGGCCAATTCTGTTTGGTGGTATCCAAATGGGCCCTTATTGTTCATAAATCCAATATTTTGTAACTAGATGTGACTTGCATAATGATTGAGGTAGACCGTTGGTGATTTCTTCCTAGCTGTCCATTTTCTTCATGATCGTTCTCTTGGCACACGTTAACTAGTGTCATCTCTCTTTCTTGTCAAATTGTCGACCGTGAGAACCTTTTTCTTTCCAACCAGCCATCCAAAAAAAAGAAAAACAATCTTAGAAGGGACTTAATGATGACCTAATGGCTTAAATTTGATGGTCCACCACTTGATCAGCATGGAATCATGATCACTGGTAGATGGCCATGTAGTGAAATGATTAGATCACAAGTACATGCATGTATGAGGTGGATCAATGAACTTTTCTCACGGTAGGATATAAAGATAAGGTAGCAGAGTATCATATAATGCACAATCATGAAATCCTAGTTTCTCCGTATATAAGATGATATTACAAAGAGGAGAAGCCCTGGACAGCCCCTCACTAGTAGAGAAAAAGTGAAAAGAGATGTGTATTTACCTCCATTGTTTTTCTCCTTCTTCTCTTCACACGTCCACATGTGTGGGTCCGCTGTAAACTATATTGTGTTAATCTTGGCTCTACCAGAGATCAAGTATTGGGATTCTTCATCTCCTCTAACTGTAATAGAATGAGGAGGGACTCATTTGATTAGGAAAATGACATCGGCATTCTCCACTAATGAAAACATTTACGTGATTGATCATGAAGAGATAAGATATAAACTGTTACTTTGGTTACTGATGTTTATATTTAAAATTTGACATTATTACATTGGAGAATTGATTGGGTACATTATCGTTTGGATTATATTTTTTAAAGCCCACCCATCTGCTATGTTGAACGAGTTGAAATCCACTAGTGCTCACAATGTTACACACGGTTTTATTAGTAAGAGTCCAACCACGGCCTCTTTACAATAACCTAACAGCTTGTGGGTTGTTTAGTTTTAAGCAAAGTTATGTGATAACTTAAGATCCCACCCATTTCTAGGGATCCCTCTACTTATTACATATTTCGTCCCTAAATTCATTGCACTCTTTAATTTGATATAGTCAAGTCATGTTGAACACTTGTATGTGCTAAGATTATTGGTTTTAAAGTTGGCCTTCCATTCTTTCCCCATTCAACTCGCCCAGTCTGAGCGATGGTCTCTGATTATATCATGATGGGCCTCGGATAAGTCCCTCCAAACTTTGTTCCAAGGCATATCTAAGGTTGATGCGTCATCATGCAGGTCGATAATGGAGCGAGACTTAAGTGCCTGTTTGTTAACAATGAATTTTTGTACTTAACGTGGAATTTGGAAAATGTTCCATGTTTAGTGGTGTTTGTTAATGCGGAAGAAGGAAAGTGCTCCACCATTTTTATGCTGAAATTTTTCCATGATAGGAGTCTAGCTTAATGGGGAATTAAGAATGCGCTCCGTGATTATTATTTTTTAATCCAAAATTTTCCTTTGCAACGAAGATTTTCTCCCTTGTGTTATACACATTCCAACTTTTAACACGAGGCACTTCTTTAAGCCCACCATAATTTATGTGTTAGATCCATACCGTCTATCGACCTTTCTATATCATTCTAAAGCATGATTTGAAAAAAGATGCACATCCAAAGCTCAAGTCAACCACACCAAATAAAGTAGTGGGACAGGAATGACTAGCGTTAAAACATTTCTGATGTCCACCATGAAGCTTATTTGCCATCATCAAATCTCTTTATAAGGTCACAAAGACCTGGATGAAGGAAAAACACAAAAATAAGCTTGATCAGAGCCTTATGTGGCCCCAAGAAGTTTTCAATGATAAGCACCCAATTCCCACGGTTTCTTGTCATGAGGCCCACTTAAGCCTTAGATTTGCCTCTTTTTTTTCTTAATTTCTAAAATAATATGAAAAAATGAATGAACGATATGGATAAAATATATATATCATGGTAAGCCCCACAAAGCCTTTAATTATACATATTTAAGTAGATCTTGGTGGGGTAGTACGCAATCCCCTCCCATATTTGGGGTGTGAATTATGTACAAATGTCTTTAGCAGGAAGTTCCTACGCTGGAATCTTAGGTGGACCCTGTTGCAAAAATATTGATTTTAATAAAAATATTTTAATAATAAAATATAAAAAGTTGTTTTGAAAAAACACTTTTCTACGGGTTTTTTGAAATAGTCCCACATGTAAAAGAAAAAAGAAAGTGGAGTATTATAATATTTACTTACCTAGTCCGTGGACTATGGCGCGCGCGCTCGCACAGGGGCACGGGCTCGGGCTCGGGCTCGGACTCGGACTCGGACTCGGTCACGGTCACGGTCACGGTCACGGGCTCGAGCTCGAGCTCGAGCTCAATGCGAGGGCGTGGGCATGTGAGGTCTCGGTCATGGTCACGAGCTCGGACTCGGTCACGGTCACAGCTCGGGCTCGGGCTCGGTGCGAGGGCGTGGGCATGTGAGGCAGTGTGGCTGTAGAGGCGCTAGTGGCGCACTTTGCACTTCGCAAGTCCGCATCGTGTCACAGAGGGTCGCTCCTTCGCGACCTTGAGCGAGACGTGTGCGAGTCGCGGTGCGACTAAGGCGGGTGGCTGGTTAGTAGAAAGACTAAAGGACTGAGAGAGAAATCTCTCAGTATAAAAAGAGGGACTGAAAAGATCTGTTGCAGCAGAAACTGTAACAGCTAAGCCATTAGTGCAGGTCCGATTGTAACTCTTTGCATGGCTAGCTAGAAACGGCTAATGTTGTCTCACAACGATCGATACAGCAGCTTGATGGTCCATGCACAACAGTAAAAAAACGGCCATAAAACGACTAGTTTTCCAACAGCTAGAAATGGCTTAATGGAATTTAAGTCTCTGGATCATAACCCCCTAGCCATCCTAGCCTATAAAAGGAGGACCTGGATGGGTTTCTAATCCATCTCTCAACTCACTCCAGCAAACCAACAACCAGCCCCTCTCCACTCAAATATTCTAGTGTTTTCCACAACATAGCAAGGCTTAAACCTTATCTTGAAGAACAGAATGGTGTGGTCTAGAAGGTTCAACTGAACCAGCGGCTGATCTGGATGAAAAGTTTTCTCTTCTTTTCTTATTCTTTTGGATTTCTTCCTTTATATTGTAATACTGCCAGAAAAGCGTGTAATTGAGTTCCATTTGATGGGCCTTCGTGTTTGTTGGAACGTAAACTCACATCGAGCTCGTCGTATCCTAGAAGCTATTTGCCTGTAACCTACCAGCATACTCAATTCACTTGAGTAGGGGCAAATAACACTTTAAGGACAGCGTTTCAGACGTGATTCAGCCTATCCTGATTTCTGATTATTTTGCACTTTTCGGTTTTCATATTATACAAAAATACATTAATCTGTATATTTCCAACACATAAAGCGTTATTTTTCTGATAGAAGCTGACAGTATTTCATCCATCAAGTTGATGAATCAGGACTTGATACGTCTTGATCGGTTCGATGGAACCAATTCTACAGGATGGCAAGACAAGCTAAAATTTCTCCTGACGGCGCTAAAGATCTATTACATATTAGATCCAAATTTGCAAGCACTACCTGAAGCATCTAACAAAGACACACCTGAACAAGTAGCTGCCCACACCAAAAGAGCCGAAGACGAACTCTTGCGTCGAGGACACATTCTGAATGCTCTATCCGATCACCTGTACGATCTATACCAACAGACGTCATCAGCAAAGGAGATCTGGGTCGCTCTGGAATTTAGATACAAGGCTGAAGAAGAAGGTACTAACAAGTTTCTCATCGTCAGGTATTTTGACTTCAGCATGGTAGATAATAAACCGCTGTTGCTCCAAATCCAAGAACTGCAGCTAATAGTAAACAAAATCAAAGCGATAAAAATCGATCTTCCTGAATTATTCCAAGTCGGGGCTATAATCGTCAAATTGCCATCGATGTGGGAAAACTATAGAAAGAAGTTGCTGCATAAAACTGAGGACTACACACTGGAACAAATTTAGAAACACCTCAGGATTGAGGAAGAATCCTATAACTGCAATAGAAAGAATGATAACGGGAATACCTCATTTAAGGTACATGTTGTAGAAAACACTAATAACAAACATCCCGAGAAGGACGATTCTCTGAAACCTAATAAAGGAAAATTCAAGAAGAACACCCAAAGGAAGAACGAAAAGTTCAAGGGCCCATGCCATGTCTATGGAAAAATCGGGCACTATACTCGAGTATGCCGCTATTGCAAATCTAAAAAAGAGGCAAGTGCAATAGAAGAAGACGATATTGTGGCTATGATCACTGAGGTGAATACCATCCAAGGCAAAGTTCCAGGTTGGTGGTATGATACTGCCGCTACTGTACATGTGTGCTACGACAAATCAGCCTTCAAAACCTATGAGGAATTGACCGATGGTCAAGAAGTCCAAATGGGTAATGAAGTCCGATCGAAGGTCGTCGGCAAAGGAACTGTCGAACTGATATTCACCTCTGGAAAAAAAGTGATTCTAACTAATGTACTGCACGTCCCAGACATGAGGCGAAACTTAGTTTCTGGGGATCTTCTGGGAAAACCAGGCATACGGGTGGTGTATGAGTCAGGTAAACTGATTCTGTCCAAAAATGAAAATTTTGTCGGAAAGGGATATGCTTGTAACGGAATGGTTAAGTTTTCTCTGAATGAAAGTAGCACTTCTGCGTATATGGTTGAATCCGCTGGACTGTGGCATGATAAACTAGCCCATATAGGGTATGGTACGTTGAAGTTCATGGATAAGAATGGTTTAATCTCATACACAGATAATGAAACCGAAAAATGTGAAGTGTGCATAAGATCCAAAATGACAAAGAAACCTTTTCCAAGTGTTGAAAGATCGTCTCAAGTATTGGATCTTGTGCACAGTGATATCTGTGAGTTAAACGGCATTCTTACTCGTGGAGGTAAACGGTACTTCATAACCTTTATAGATGATTGCTCTAGGTATGTGTATGTGTACCTATTAAAAAGTAAAGATGAAGCATTAAGCATGTTTAAAATATATAAAGCAGAAGTGGAGAATCAACTGAATAAGAAAATAAAAATTCTCCGTAGCGATAGAGGAGGAGAATACTTCTCCAATGAATTCGATAACTTCTATGAAGAACATGGACTGATACATCAATGTACAGTGCCATACACACCTCAACAAAACGGAATAGCTGAAAGGAAGAATAGAACATTAGTAGAAATGGTCAACTCAATGCTGATAAGAGCAAAGTTGCCACTAAGTCTATGGGGAGAGGCACTGCTTGCAGCATGCCATATAATAAACAGAATTCCGTCTAAAAAATATAAAATATCTCCATATGAAACATGGAAAGGTAGAAAACATAATCTAGGATATCTAAGAGTGTGGGGGTGTCTTGCATATTGCAGAACCCCTGATCCAAAAAGAACTAAGTTAAGACCAAGAGCTATTAAGTGCGCCTTCGTAGGGTATGCACAAAATAGTAAAGCTTATAGACTTCTAGACATAGAGTCTAATACAATAATAGAATCAAGAGATGTTGAGTTCTTTGAGAACTCACTATCCTTGGAGTCAAAGGATAATGAAATCCAAACTCCTAATAGAGAACCAGATAGCACAGCTCCACAGATAGTGGAAGCTCCTATTGAGCCTCGTAGGAGTCAAAGAACAAGAATAGAGAAGAGTCTTGGAGATGACTATATAGACTCACAACATGTCATTTTCCATCTTGTAGAAGGAGATAGAGAAAATGCTATAAGAAAAATACATATAGTAATGACTATAGAAGATGATCCTAAAACATATAAAGAGGCCATATCCTCTAGAGACTCAGCTTTCTGGAAAGAAGCTATAAATGATGAAATGGAATCCATACTATCAAATCAAACATGGGAACTAGTTAACTTACCTCCAGGTTCTAGACCCATAGGTTGTAAATGGGTATTTAGAAAGAAATATCACACAGATGGGACTATCCAAACCTTTAAAGCTCGACTAGTAGCTAAGGGTTTTAGACAAAAAGAAGGGATAGATTACTTTGACACCTACTCTCCTGTAACTAGGATAACATCCATTAGGATATTATTTGCGCTAGCTTCAATACATCATCTTCACATCCACCAAATGGATGTAAAGACTGCATTCCTGTATGGTGACCTCAACGAGGAGGTATACATGGAACAACCTGAAGGATTCGTTCTACCAGGAAATGAAAACAAAGTATGTAGATTAGTCAAATCATTGTATGGATTAAAACAAGCACCAAAACAGTGGCATGAGAAGTTTGATTCCAAAATACTTTCTCATGGTTTCATGCATAATGTAGCTGACAAATGCATATATTCTAAAGTAGATGGTAGTTACATCGTTATTATTTGTCTGTATGTTGATGACATGTTAATAATAAGTAATAAAATGAAAGGTGTAACTGAAACAAAAAGATTTCTATCTTCCGTATTTAAAATGAAGGATCTTGGACAAGTTGATACCATTCTTGGTATCAAAGTTAAAAAACATTGTGGGGGTTATGCTTTGTGTCAATCTCATTATATTGAGAAGATACTAAACAAGTTTAACCATCTAAATATAAAAGAAGCAAAGACCCCATTTGATCCAAGTATCAAGCTAAAAGAAAATACTGAAAAAATAATTGCACACTGAGAATATGCGAGTGCTATAGGGAGTCTTATGTATGCTATGCAATGCACTAGACCTGATATCGCATATGGTGTGAGTAAACTTAGTAGGTTTACTAGTAACCCCAATACTGAACACTAGAATGCAATAAGTATAGTCCTTGGTTACTTAAAAACAACCAAAGACTTAAGACTATTTTATTCAGAGTTTCTTGCTGTATTGGAAGGATATACCGATGCGAGCTGGATATCGAGTGCAGGGGACAACAAGTCTACTACAGGGTGGATATTTATCCTAGGAGGTGTAACTATATCTTGGGGATCTAAGAAACAGACTTATATAACGCATTCGACTATGGAGTCTGAATTTATAGCCCTGGCTGCAACAGGCAAAGAGGTTGAGTGGCTAAGGGATCTTCTATTAAAAATTCCTTTCTGTGTAAAGCCTATATCAGCTGTGTCACTACATTGTGATAGTGAAGCCACATTAGCTAGAGCCTATAGTGGGACTTATAATGGTAAGTCTAGAAATATTAGTCTTCGACATAATTATGTCAGACAATTGATTCGAGATGGAATCATTGCTATTTCTTATGTGAAATCAAGCAATGACCTGGCAGATCCTTTCACTAAACCTCTACCGAGAGAGGTAGTAAAGGCTACATCTAGAGGGATGGGGTTGAAACTCTTCAACCAAAGTTTCACCAGTGATGGTAACCCAACCTAAAGTCAGAAAATCTCTAATTTTAGGTTTAATGGATAAGAACAAGTCACTGATATGTAGAAAGTTTTTCAGCACTAAAATTATAAAACCTCATCCATAATAGATAAGTACTAAGCGTTACGATAGAGGGTTGAGTTTTAGAACTCTTAATAAAATCCAGTCTATAAGGACAAGTATCTTATAATAATGGAGATACTGGAAGGATTTCACCTATATGAGCGTAGAGATGGTGCCGTCTCTCATGAGAGTTAGGAGTTTTTCTCTCGGGATCGTTCATGAATTAGGATAAGCACATGGCCATTAATTGTGCTGAGCAAGATTGTGAGAACTCTAACAAACACATAGCGAATATGTGTGTGGTATTTCTAATTCTGTTATCTAGGAATAACTAGTTCAAAGCTGTGGCTACCAGTCATTTCGACAGAGTTTTGAAATACTTACACTAAGAAAATATTAAAATCGAAAGATATCTTTCTTTATGCATATAAGCAAATTATTCTGGCAGTATTATTTAACCGAGAAAATATTTTAATAAAAAATCAAGTGGGGGATTGTTGCAAAAATATTGATTTTAATAAAAATATTTTAATAATAAAATATAATAAAATATAAAAAGTAGTTTTGAAAAATACTTTTCTACGGGCTTTTTGGAATAGTCCCACATGGAAAAGAGAAGAGAAAAACCTGTAGTTTATATGAAGGAAGTGGAGTATTATAATATTTACTTACCTAGTCCGTGGACTATGGACCTTGCGTGTTCCAGTGTGTAGCACTGGAACACCCGCTCACGCGCTCGCGCTCAGGCATGGGCACGGGCACGGGCTCGGGCTCGGAATCGGACTCGGACTCGGTCTCAGTCTCGGTCACGGTCACGGTCACAGTCTCAGGCACAGGCTCGAGCTCGGTGCGAGGGCGTGGGCATGTGAGGCAGTGTGGCTGTAGAGGCACTAGTGGCGCACTTCGCACGTCCGCATCGTGTCGCAGAGGGTCGCTCCTTCGCGACCTTGAGCGAACCGGAGCGAGACGTGTGCGAGTCGCGGTGCGACTAAGTGGCTATGGCGGGTGGCTGGTTAGTAGAGAGACTAAAGGACTGAGAGAGAAATCTCTCAGTATAAAAAGAGGGACTGAAAAGAGCTGTTGCAGCAGAAACTGTAACAGCTGAGCCATTAGTGCAGAGTCCAGCTGTAACTACTGCATGGCTAGCCCAACAGCTAGAAAACGGCTAGTGGTTGTCTCACAACAATCAGCATGCAGCAGCTTGATGGTCCATGTACAACAGTCAAAAAATGGCCATAAAATTACTAGTTTTCTAACAGCTAGAAATGGCTTAATGGAATTTAAGTCTCTGGACCATAACCCCCTAGCCATCCTAGCCTATAAAAGGAGGACCTGGATGGGTTTCCAATCCATCTCTCAACTCACTCCAGCAAACCCATACGAACTGAGACAGTCAGCCCCTCTCCACTCAAATATTCTAGTATTTTTCAGCAACATAGCAAGGCTTAAACCTTAGCTTGAAGAACAGACCAGCGGTGTGGTCTAGAACGGTTCAACTGAACCAATAGCTGAAGATTTGAACTGACCAGTGCAGAAGTTTTTCTCTTCTTTTCTTATTCTTTTCGGATTTCTTCCTTTATATTGTAATGCTGCCAGAAAGCGTGTAACTGAGTTCTATTTGGTGGGCCTTCGTGTTTGCTGAACGCAGACCCACATCGGGCTCGTCGTATCCTAGAAGCTATTTGCCTGTAACCTAGCAGCATACTCAATTCACTTGAGTAGGGGCAAATAACGCTTTAAGGACAGTGTTTCAGACGTGCTTTAGCCTGTCCTGATTTCTGATTATTTTGCAATTTTCGGTTTCCATATTATACAGAAATACATTAATCTGTATAATTTTCAACAGACCCACCGTTATGTTTGTGATAAATCTAATTTGTCCATCCGTGTTTTGAGATCATTTTAAGACTTGAGACAAAAAATGAGGAGGATACAAGACTTAAGTGTGCCGTGCTAAAGGAAAAAGTGGGTAGGAAAATTCCTATCGTTGAAACCTCCCCGGGGGCGACAGTGATGTTTACATGCCATCAATACCGTTCATACTGTCATTCCTAGTGAGATGAACCCAAACAACAAATATTAGCATAATTGAAAACTTTCATGGCCCCACAAATAATTTAATTATGGGCATCCAATCCTCACATTTTTTGCCCATTTGATTATTAGATACGGCTCATTTTTAACAGTATATCCTAAAATGATTTCACAAAATGGATGGACGGGATGGATTTCACATAAACATCATGGTGGGCTCCACCTAGATTTTCAGTAGTGGACTTCCTGAGAAAGGCTTTCATATGAAATCCGGCTCACACCTGGAGACGTGGTTTGGCCAGTGATGGTGCCACTAGCCGAGTGGCTAGTGGTCGGTGCTCTGTGGGCCCACCATGATGTATGTGTTTCATCTAAGTCATTCATCTATTTTTCCAAATCATTTAATAGATCATTGATATAAAAAATGAGGCATATATAAATTTCGGGTGGACCAAAGCAAAGGAAAACAATAGTGATTAAGCGTCCACCATCAAAAATCTCTTAGTGACCACTGTAATGTTTATTTGACCTCAAACCTAATGATTAGGTCATACAGACCTGTATTGAAGGGAAAAACAAATATCAATCAACACTATTTGTGCCACAAAAGCTTTGGATCATTTAAAAATTCTTTTGGGCCACAAAAGCTTTGGATCATGTTGATATTTGTGTCATCTCTTCATCTAGCTATTTTTGACCTTTTCAATAGGTTGGATGACAAATAAATAGTTTATTTCATTGAAATTCATGAAGTTTTAATGGTAGAGATTCAATTACAATTATTTCATACCGGTAAATGTGTCAAATTAATATATTTCAAACATTTCAGACGTTAGTTAACAAACAAGTTATTCTAGATTTACTATTAGTTTTCTAGCTTCAGATTTCAGATTTAACAAACATGCCCTTACTGCAATCTTAGATCCCTCCTCCTCCCGGGAGATGCGCTTGTATGTGCAGGGATGCACACCTACATAGCTTACTCCAGTGGTCATGTTAGTGTTATCTCGAGACACTTTAGGCGTCCTCTCTTAAAGCGAGCTATTGCTTATCTGTGCTCTCTCTTTCACCTTGTCTAGGAGACTGAGCTTGCCTCCTTGATTTGATGCCCAGCTCAGGCCATTCGTTCTCATTCCTACCCACCAGTGGTGGCTCTTCTGTTCTTTTTTCTTTTTGCTCTTCTGTTCTTTTTTCTTTTTTAGCTTTCTTTTTTTCTTCATTTTTCCTTGAACCTAGGATGTGGGCTCTCTTCTTATTCTGTTTTTCAGAGGAGTGCCCCTTTCAGTTGTATCTTTTTGGACTTTTGCCTTGGATAAATAATAAGACAGTCTTCCTAGCTTTCTTTCCTTAAAAATTTTATGTGAGTACAAGTTATCCAGGAGACAATTTATCTATAGTTTGTTAAATCCATTTATACTAGAGAACTATAAAAATAAGAACATTGTGTCCCTAAAATTTAAGTCGAGTGAAAGAATAACATGTACTTATTAAAAAAGTTGATGACTAATTATCCCAGTTCAATGCATCTGAAAAACATATCCCAATTCAGTGCACATGGGAACATAATGTTCCATGCACATGCATTTCATATGTTAGATATGCCACATGTACGTGTGTAATCAATCAAGTTCAATGGCCCGATGTGCCTTGAAAAACTAATCAGTGTTTGCTCTTAAACTCAGTTATACATTGACCCATATATCTTTTGATCTTTTATTCATTTATATAGTTTAGTTTATGTGTAGAACATGTTCATTATCTTTATGAATTTGGGATATTTTACCTATGATCTTGGACACTTCGAGATTAGACACAGTGACCATTAGCTACGGGAGAGTTGCGGTCTATGGATATTGATGTCTCGGTCATGATTATTATGAATGTATTAGGTATACATTTACTTATGATCATCTTATGTGAGAGGACTAAGTTGATGTCAAGATAGACGGCATCTACCATCATACCCGACTCAGTGTCTGTGTCCCTTCGCCCTGTCCCACATGAGTGTTTTTATGCACCATAGATTACTCCTTGACTCGGGGTACCTTTGGTCACTTAACGTTGGCATGACCAAGTGCAAGTCATCTAGACTGGATGGCCCATTATGTCTAGACTAGATTTATGCTCATTGTTTACTCTAGCTCCAACGTATCTTTACACCTAAGGGTGTGTGAACCGAGATGACTTAGTTGATGGTCCTTTGGCTCACTTTATGAGCCACTTCATGGTCATTGAAAGTAGGTAATGTTGGGAATCCTCATCAAGTCCACCAAGGAACGCATGATTCAACTAAGATCCACTTAGCCTACCTGAGATACTTGATTAGTACACTGATCTTATGATTAAACTATCCACCAGGAATTTTAAAGGCTGGCCAACACTTTTATCATTTTCGATTAGTTAGTTGTGGATTTTCAACTATTAACTTTGAGTTTAACCATTGATATGTTTTAAATCAAACTTGATAGAGATTCAATGGCTAAGATCTATTGATCCAGACCCTGGGGTAGTACGAGAGTTACCTAAGGTTGGTGAACACTGATAGTGGAAAGAAATGGACGGTTGGGGTCCATGGATTAGGAAAGTAAATAGGCTTCTTTAGTCTTCAAAGATGATGGAGTAACATATATGATGCTCCCTTGAAACTCTTGACTTCCCCATTATGAGATCTTATTGCAAGAGGGAGAGCCCAGGGAAGCATTGGACATCCAAGCCTCCCTTGGACATCTAGAGAGAGAGAGGAAAGAGGAGGGAGGGGGAAAAAAGAGTGGGCGTCCCACCCTCCATTCTCCACACACCCACACACCTAGGTGTGGTGCCCTCTCATCTGATGTCTCTCGTCAACCCTTACCAAAGGATTTGACATAGTTTCTCAACCTCCTAAACTTCCTATAAATCAAAGAGAGACTCTACGTCAGGAGATTTTCAGTGACAAAATCAGGTGAACCTTTTCATG
Source organism: Magnolia sinica (assembly GCF_029962835.1). Classification (NCBI taxonomy): domain Eukaryota; kingdom Viridiplantae; phylum Streptophyta; class Magnoliopsida; order Magnoliales; family Magnoliaceae; genus Magnolia; species Magnolia sinica. Next base: position 16,281 of record NW_026682765.1, read on the forward strand.
CTCAAGTATACGTTATGGAATCCATGTTTTTGTAATTGAAACATCACTTAATTTATAGAAATTAGTTTTGAAAATTTTAATTGTGTTGTATTTATCATAATTAAAAACCAACACAACGTACATGCATGTTATTACATATGCCAACATCAATATTAAATTCCTCACATGCATGTGAAGCCGTAAATCTTTGTTCCTGTTTGCAATGTGTTCGATTAAATTTAAATTTTAAAAAAAAAAAAAAAAACCTTGAATAACCAGTCTAAGACATCATAACCTGGATAACCTATCAAAGACAACATCACCTGGTCAACATGTGCCAACACAATTCGCTTGCATCCAAACAACCCATATCAAAGGTAGCATAATCCAAATAGTCTGTCCGAAACACTGCGTTTATCCAAACATTCCCCTAGTGTCAGGGTCCAAGTATTTAGCTTACTGACAGGCTTAAACAAGATGGCTCAGGCCCAAACATTTACCTTTCAGCTGGACTTAAACAAGTACAGCTGACCATTGATCATGGGAACTCCATGGTTCAAAATTACATTGATATAATAATCTAATTTGGAGATCTCATCTAGCTTTGGAGCCATGCCTAGCACAACTAAGGTTGGGTTTAGGGTTGTAAACGAGCTATGGGCCAAGCAAAACTAAAGTTTTGAATAGAATAGGCTTGGTAGGCCTAGCCCAAACAATTCAAAATCTGGGTCGAAGCCAACCCACTTGGGTTTACCTTTTAGGATTGTGGACTTGGCTTCATCCTCTTTCTGGGCTTAAAACGGATGAGTTGGGGCCCACTGTGATCTTTGTGAGAAATTCTCTCGTCCATCCATTTTTTGAGCTCATTTTAGGATATAGGGTCAAAAATGAGATAGATCCAATACTCAAGTGGGCCGCATTAAAGGAAAAGCATATATATATATATATATATATATATATGAAAAATGGTAATAGAAATGCTACTATAAGGTTGACCTCATGGGAACTTCCCATGAGGTCGAGCTATGTGGGCCCCACCGTGATGTGTGTCGGACATCAACACCCTTTAGGTTATGGGATAGGCCAAAAATCAGCCGTATAAAGAACTTAGGTGCACCATCTAAAATCATGTCTTCACATGCCTAAAACATATAAAAGCACTTGGTGGGGCCCACTTGATTTTTTGGAAGTGGCTGAAACTTGGTCTGGCCCATCATCCAAGTCGGACACACACAATGGATGGGCTAGATTTGTGAACCACATCTCAATGGGCCCAATAAACAATCATGAATATTTTAATGGGCAGATAATCCCTCTCAACTGTTGTATGTGGTGTGGCCCACTTAAGTCATGGATTTGACCTGATTTTTAACCCCATGGCCCACTATGGAATGGTACATCTAACCAATGAGGTAGATGTTCGACAAACATCATGGTGGGGCCCACACAAATCAAATTCATGAGAAGTTCCGATGAGATCGACATCATAGTATATATAGGGGTGTACACGAACCGAGCTAGCTCGGTTAGCTCGCTTGACTCGACTCAAAAAAGATAGATTCAACTCAGTTCGAAGCTAAGTTCGAGCTAAGCCGAGCTGATTTTTTTTAGCTCGAAAATGAGTTCGAGCGGGCCCCAACTCGACTCGACTCGGATCGAATCTAGCTTGAATCGAACTCGGATCGAACCAATTTGGTGACTCGGTTACTTTGCCATTGATGTTGCTCGCCAACGGCTTCAACTGCCTCTTGACCTTTCTCCTCTGCAGCCATTTCTCTGCCTTGTCTCTCAATTTCCATTAGATCAGTTCTCTGCAACCTATGTCACACCAAAGCTAAGGCCCACTAGCAGAAAAGGAGAATGGAAGGAGAGCCCACCTCAGCTCCACCATTTCAAATGTTGGGTTTGCTGAGATAGATATCGTTGGTGATGGAGTACATGAAACAAATACCCTTTCTCTCTTTTTTATCTTTATTTTTCTTGGTTTTTATGTTTTTTAGAAGGTGTTTGATAAAACACCTGTAAAACCATTGCCTCTGTTTGTAAAACAGTGGGATTTTGAAGTTGCAGTTCAGGTGTTTGTGGAAATGTCTCAATGGTGAACTCGGCCCAAGCTGCTGACCAAACCGAGCCGAGGTGGCTAGTCAGGCTTGAGAACTGAGCCGAGCCGAGTTCGAGCTGAGGTCAGCCAGTGACCGAACTGAGTCGAGCTGAGGCCAGCTCAACTCGGTTCAACTCCATGTACACCCCTAAGTATATATAAAAACATTCGGCTTTAGTACCGGCTTGGACATTATTTTATTCAGACCTTGATTATGCGTACTTGAGCCAATCAGTGAAAAAGGCTAATGTAATCATCGAGTGGGCCCAATTATAATTATGAGTTAAAAGGTGTGGCTGATACGGACTTGAAATCTATCATGTGGGCCTACAATTGTCCAACGAAGAGAGAGAGAGAGAGAAGCAAACTTTGGAAGTTTGAATTTTAAATAGAACTAATAGTTATTTTCAAAAGTTAAACAAACATGTTTTACCCATGACAGGTCTTCTACTTAAAAATTGATAGGGGAGAACTTCTGAAGAGGATTCTTTTATCGTTCACATTGCAGCCAAATGCACCCTGATGGTTGAGGTTTAAAAAAAATAAAAATAAAAATTGGTTGCAATGACCCTCCAGTACCGAGGTTGGTAATGGGTGTTGTGGGCCCCACCGCAATGTGTGTTTGTGATATAGGCCCGTCTCTAGCCAAGAACGGGCAGCTCTGTGGGCGGTCCCACTATGATCTATCGGTTGATCTACGCTCTCCATCCCTTCTCTCATATCATTTTAATGTATGTGCACAAAATTTTGGTAGATCCAATGCTCAAGTGGGCCACACCAAATAATAAGCCCAGTTGCTGGATCTGTCTCATTTTTGTACATGTACCTTAAAATGATGTGAGAGAAGGGATGGACGGCGTAGGTATACAGATATATCACGATGGGCCCACTAGTAGAACTGCCCATTCATGACTAGGGATGAGCAAGGAAGCACGCAATCCACGTCCATATTTTTATCCTCACGGGTCGATGCATTTTACCATCCAATCACTAAAGGCCCATTTGGCCGGTGGGATTGGAAGGGATTGGATGGTATTGTAAGGGATTGGAAGTTAAATCCTGGGATTGGCCGGGCATGCCATACAGAGTCGATGATCTGATCCCAATCCCATGGATCTTAAGACAATCCACTGACAACACCATCATTACCTTTAAATCCCATCCAATCCACCCTAATCCGTTCAAATTTGCCTGGCACGTGTTTGGTTCGAGGGATTGGAAGGGATGAGAAGGTTTAATCCCGGGATTGGCCGGGCGTGCCAAACAGACTGAATATAGCAATCCAGGGATAGAGCAATCCCATGGATCTCAAGACAATCCACTGACAACACCATCGTTACCTAGAAATCCATGCCATCCACCCTAGTACCATTCAATCCCTTCCAATCCACCCGGCCAAACGGGCCCTAAGCCATAGTAAACTAAATACCTGCCATTAAAAGTGAGCTGGGCTTATTGAAATATGTATCTGCCATACAACCAGTTAATGAAGTAACAGGCATTAGCCAAATGAAAAAAAAAAAAAGAAGCAAATATAAGCTTGATACAAAATTTTTATAACTTCTAGGAAGTTTTTAATAGTCCCCCTAATTTATGTGGTGTATTTCACCTGATATTTGGATCTGCCTATTTAGCTTATGCCATGAAATAATATGGAAAAAATGAATAGACGATGTATATAAAAATATATACATCATGGTGGGCCCACTGAGCAACTACCAGTACCAACCTCCGCCACGCTGGAAGCGTGGCTGCCGAATCGAGTTCCGAAACTTTGGAAACGGATTGGCTACTCACCTGCCCGCTCTGTGTTATGTGGGACCCACCATGACGTATGTTTTTCATTCATGCGGTCCATCTATTTTTCTAGATCATTTTATGATAGGAGACTTAGATCATTTTATGATATGAGACCAAAAATGAGGTATATTCCAATCTCAAGTGGACCACATTACAAGAAACAGTGTTGAATGAACTTGGACCATTAAAAAAATTTTGGGGGCCATAAAAATTTTGGATCAAGCCGATCTTTGTTTTTTCCCTTCATTTGGGTTTGTATGACCTAATCAACGGATTGGATGTCAAATAAACAGTACATTGGGCCTTAAGAGGATTTTAATGATGGATATCCAATCACTATTGTTTTCCTGTGGTGTGGTCCACTTGAGATTTATGTTCCTATAATTTTTGGGATCAAGCCCTAAAATGATCTTTGAAAATGGATAAACGGTATGGATGAAGCACATACATCATGGTAGGGTCCACATAGCACTGACCATCAGCCACGGGCTAGTGGCAGGGGGAGTAGCCAATCTGTTCCCCAAAACTTTAAGGCGGTTTGGCCGGACAGATCCCGTAGGATTAGGAGGGATGGGATGGTAAAATTTCAGGATATGCCAAACAAGCCAAATAGACCCGATGAACTTGTCCTAGATATAGCAAACCCAAGGATCTTAAACCAATCCATTGACATCATCATCCTTACCTTCAAATTGATCTCATCCTTCCTAATCCCGTTCAATCATATATAAGGAAAACAATGTTTGGATAGATGGATTGGAAGGGATTGGAAGGTAAAATTCCAAGATATGTCAAGCGTGCCAAAGAGACTCAGTGACCTTGTCCTGGGATACAGCAATCCCATGGATCTTAAACCAATCCACTGATATCATCATCATTACCTTAAAATCCATCCATCCCTCCTAATCCCTCTTAATCCGCCCCTCCAAACATGCCCTAAGCCATCCGTCCTGGTGTCAGTACTTGGGTGGACCCAATCGTACATCACCCTGCCACGTGTCTCAATATTTGGCCATACCATATTCCGGTTCATCCAACTCTACTATATCATTGCTCTTGAAAAGTCATTTCCATTCTCACGTGACGCCGAGTCACCTAACCCCGCCAGGGGGAAGGAAACGATTGGCTACTCCCCCTAACACCACCCCCATGGCTGGTGGTCGGTGCTCTATGGGCCCCACCATGATGTATGTGTTTCATCCATTTTTAAAGATCATTTTAGGGCTTGATCCAAAAAATTAGAGGTATATAATCTTAAGTGGATCACACCACATAAAAACAATAGTGATTGGATATCCATCATTGAAATCCTCCTAAGGCCCATTGTACTGTTTATTTGACATCCAATCTGTTGATTAGGTCATACAGGCCCAGATTAAGGTAAAAAACAAAAATCAGCTTGATCCAATACTTTTATGGCCCCCAAAACGTTTTTAATGGTTGAGGCTCATTCAACACTGTTTCATGTAATGTGGTCCAATTGAGATTGGTATATACCTAATTTTTGGTCTCATACCGTAAAGTGATATGTAAAAATAGATTGACGGCATGGATGAAACACATACATCATGGTGGGCCCCACAGAGCACCGACCACCAGCCATTGGCTGGTGTCATGGGGAGTAGCCAATCCGTTTCCAGGAGGGAAATGATTCGGTAGAGCAAAGTAGGTAGACTAGCAATGTGGTAGGGTAGCTAGCAATCGGAGCCGTTCGTCCAGCGATCCCATCTGAGACGGACCACAGTTTAAAAATCCCACCCAGCACCTGTTCGCACGTTTCTCTTCCAATGCAGGGTATCAACCGCCTTACTTTATTCCATTGATGTGATTAGCAATGATGAACAATGCGTGGATTAGCTGTACTGTCCCATCAAAGTGGTTTGAAACCCATTCGGATTGTGATGGCTGATTAGCATACACTTGAAATTTACTTGGATATTGCTTACGTGTCAAATAAACACTTATATTAAATTGCCCAAATTATGGATCCCGTTGGATGCATCATGAACTAATATTTTAGGTTTTTTTATTAGTGATTATTGGATTAGTGAACATTTTAGGCCCATTTGGATGCCAGTAAGTAAGTTATTTTTTCTACTTACAACGATAATGGATAATTGACTTATTTCATATAAATTACTTTTTATAAGTAACTTTTGTACTCCAAAGTCTATAACTCCATTAATTAATTGCTTTTCTAGCTTTTTCACTTCTTAAAAGTTGGTGAAGAGAGGGGCTGGAGTGAAATACAAGAGAATAGAAGTTGATAAGTATGTTGTTTATCAAACATTATTAAAATACAAATTTAGATAAGTCACCTGTAACATAAGTAGCTTACTTTAATCAACTTACTATTGATATACCTAATAAGTTACTTTTCCTACTTCCAGTGGTAAATAAGTGACTTATTTCAAATAGGTACGTTTGATTCATGATTAGTTATAAGTAATAAGTATATAATCCTTTTAGTTTTTGAAAAAATAGCATTTATTTTATAAATTTTTTCAAAAATTGTTGAAAAGAGGCGTCAAGAGAGACAAAAGAGAGGAAGGTTATAAGTACATTGTTTGCCTACATATTTATCTTCTTAGTAAGTGTAAACTAAGATAAGCTACTTGTGGAATATCCAATAATCATAATAGAAGAAACACGTGTACATTATATATGAGATCAATATTAAATAAATATGTTATTTGGAGCGGTGACTTGGACGCAACTTTGTGCTAGAAGTTTTTGTAGTCAGAAACTATGTGGGGTCACAAATATATATGTGACAAATCCACTTGGTCCATCTCTTTCGCAAGACAGCAATAGTGTAAGAGTACAAAAATTTAAGGTAGATCCAAAAATCAGGTAGACTCCACACAAAATAACAAGAATTGAATACTTACTATTGAAAACTATATGGGAGCAACAATAGTTTTGTATTGGGATGATATTTATACCTATAGCATATTAGAGTGGTAATAGGCCTGTGAACAGATTGGATGACATATAAACATCATGGTCATGAGAAACTGGTAGATTGAATAGATTTGTCAGGGGCATCTTTGTAGGCCCCACATAGCTTCCAACGAGGGTTACATAATATGCATGTCTAAGAAATTGCTACCTAGGTACTATTAATCACTAAGAAATTACTTCTTTTTTTTTTAAAGCTTGTTGATACACCCATTGCTAGTTTACACTTTACTGCTAGCCACCCCCACTAGGAAATTGATATCAAGACTTCAGTATTGAAACGAGATATCTTTCACTCAAGCTACCACTTGAGCTATGGATCAAGGTGGCACTAAGAAATTACTTAGGTGGGATGCAAGTAATTCAAAGTAAATAGTTGAAATTATAATTATCATGAAGAAAAAGAGATGTTTAATGAAAGCATAATCTCTTAAATATTAATTTTACTATAAAATACCATCAAAATGTATATATATCAAATCATGCTTCCTACTCCATTGGTGAGGCTAAGACAGCATCTTGCCGCCATCCATTCTCATCCAAGAACACACTTAAGGGGGTGTCTTGGGGCATGGCATTGGGAAGGAACAGGTGGGATAAGATCCAAAAAGCAAAATTATTACCCATGGCAGGGTTTGTCCCCTGTTACTATGGGATAAGCTTAACTCCTTGCTTTCTTTGTAAAATGGTGGTACATTGTATGGATATACCCACTATCATTAAAAACTATTGGGAATAATGCACGTGTTATATCTAAATTATTCATTTGTTTTGTAACCTCATTTTATGGCATGGGCCTAAAAATGAGGTAGATCCACAACTTATGTGGCCCCAAAGAAGTTTTCAATGGTAAGTATTCAATCCCCATTGCTTTTGATGGTGGGGTCCGCTAGAGCTTTAGATCTACTTAGTTTTTTGGCCCATGCTCTATAATGATCTTGAAAAATGGGTGGACGGTGTGAATTTAGCTCACACATTATGGTGGGACCTGCACAACCTGCTAACATTGAGTGAAATTGACACGGACCCAATGTAATTTCATGTAATCTAATTCCAAGCTTTTCCATTCCATCCCACCTAAGCCCATCCAATACCACGCGCCAAACACCCCTTAGAGACCGTTACACTATTATAGATTTGTGAAGGCCTCGGGTGACATGATAATGAAAGAGTCCGCTGTAAGTGTGGGACCTGTTTCCAAAATCCATTCTGACCATCAAGTGCCTAACCCATTTTTAGGTGTATGGTTTAAAACTAAGCCTTATTTATGATTCAGGTGAGCCGTACGGTTGTAAACAATGTAAATGGTGACGCCCACCTCTAATTTCTTTCCCTCAGTGTGGCGCATTTGAATCAGGAATTGTCTTGATTTTTGGACCTTGGACCTAAATTATTTTGTGGAATCTAATGTTTGAGTGGATTTCACATTATCATCACGGTGTGCCCTGTAAAAAAATCAACAGCAGATGTCTCTCTCCCAACCGTTTACTTTGGTGTGGCCCATCTGAATTACAATTCAAATTAATTTTTTGGACTTGGATCTAACTTAAGATTATGTATCTAAACGTTGGAGTAGATTTTACATACACATCAAGGGTGGACACAGGTGGACTTTTCATATAAAAAAATATTTTTTATTTTTTATATTTTTAGAAGTGGGGTGCAGCACCAGCCGCAAGTATACTTTTGTGGCACGACGTGACCCAAGCAGAGCGGTGGCAACCTTGATGTATTTGCTTTATCGCGCCTTCAGCCCTTTTGTCAAATCATTTTTTGGCATCGGCCCACAAAGCAGATCTAAACCTAAAGTAAGCCGCGACACAACAAACAGTGGAAATTGATTGTCCACCGTTGAAAACTTCACGGGGCCATCTAGTTTTTGAATTGAGCTTATATTTATGTCTTACCTTAATCCAAGTCTATGTGACTTTATGAACAAGTTGGATGACAAATAAAACATCCCAATAAGCCCGAGGAAGGTGTCAACGGTGGATGTTCAATTCCCACCATTTTTCTGTGGTGTGGTAGAGCTTTGGATTTGTATAATTATTGAAATTGTGCCTTAGAATAAGCTAGAAAAATGGATGGACAGTGTGGATAAAACACATACATCATGGTGGGCCTTAAGCTTTGGGCCATATAGTGACACAAGGTATCCCTGTGGTGGTGCTGCAGCCAATTCCCTTCTAAATATATTTTCAAAAATCCGGATAGCGATGGTCCACCAAAAACCACCATTTTTTGTGGGGCCCACTGAATATGTGAAATCCATTCCAACATTTAGATATGTAAACCTAAGTTAGGGCCCCAACTAGAAGATCAAGTGGACTTGTGATTCAGATGAGCCGCACTAAGGGCCTTTTTGGCCAGGCGAATCACATGGGATTAGGAGGGATGGGATGGATTTTAAGGTAATAATGGTGGTGTCAATGGATTGGTTTAAGATCTATGGGATTGCTATATCCCGAGACAAGTTCACTAGGTCTGTTTGGCACGCCACGTATATCCTGAGATTTTACCTTCCAATCCGTCCAACCAAGGGATGGGGTCAATTTTAAGGTAATGATGATGATGTCAGTGGATTGTTTTAAGATCCATGGGATTGCTTATATCCCAGGACAAGTTCACCTGCTCACGTGACTTTGATCTCCTTTGAACTTTATTAGTGGCTCAAGGAGTGTCAGCGGTAATCTTAGCATGTCATGTACATACACTCTTTTTTTTCTTCTGTTTTTTTTTGGGGGGGGGAGGGGGGCGGGGGGAGGGAGTTAGCTTGTCAGTACACACCCATGTCAGTATACGCACTCTATGTTAGTCACCCCCACTAGGGATTCATACCAAGACCTCCAGTGTTGAAACGAGGTATCTCCTCTCAGTCTGCCCGTTGAGTATGGATCTAGGTGTTCATGTACACACACTTGCTGCTAGGTCTAGCCAATCCTCTCCGTATTTATACAAAAGTGGATTAGCTGTTTGCACCACATACCAACAACCTTGTTGGTGTATATATGTGGTGCATGCATAATAGTCTGACAATCCTCTAGCGTCGTGATGGTACAAAGTTCTATATATGGCCCCTTATCATGAAGTATTTATTATATCTATAAGTCCTATCTAAAGCACAAGTGGACCACATCACAAATAACAATAGGGACATATATTCCTACTATTAAAACATTCCTAGGGCTCATCATTATAAAAAAAAGAAAAAAAACTCCATCCAATCTTTATAAGGTCACACAAATATGTATGAAGAGAAAAAATCAATTGTAAGGTTGATCCAAAACTTCTACAACTTCAAAGAAGGTTTCAATGGTAAACAATCAATCCCCCACTACTTTCTACAGTGTAGTCCACTTAATCTTTGAATCTATCTTATTTTTAAGCTCAACTCTTATAACAATCTCACAAAATGGACATATGGTTTAAATATAACACATGGTGGGACCCGCAGAACTTGGTGATGTTAACACTTCAATAAGGTACTTGTGCGCCCTGCAAATGTTTTAACAGTAAGAATTATTGTCAGGATGTTATTTGTAGTGTGGTTCACTTGAGCTTTAGGTATGACTCATTTTCGAGCCTATGCTCTAAAATAATCTCACCAAATTAATGAACCGCATGGATATAATACTTAAAAAAAAAAAGAAGCTAGATCAGTACCCACACCACCGAGGTCGGTGGTGGCTGGTAAACTAGCCAATCCGCTTCCTATTTATATCCACAGCAGCGATCATTGGGGTGTACGGTTTCTCATTAATACGTAACACTACCAAGTATGATGTGGATGGATAGCTCGGCCCCATCATTTTCCAGGCATGTTATGCACGTATAGAAGTGAACCTCTTTGGTACTTGAATTTTTAGTCGAAGCCGTATCCTCAGCGCGGTTGGCGGATACAGCTTATTCTAAGATTCTTGTTGTGGACCCATTGTGTTTTGTGTACTGAATCCAAACCGTCCGTGTGTGTGTACATATATATATACACGCGCCTTATATCTACTATGTTCATTTTAGCTTATTGTTTGAAGGTATGGGCCAAGAAGTCTAAATCTTATTGAATGCCCCTATTAAAGGCTTTTTGGAAGCCATTAGAATGTTTATTTGTCATCCAACCTGTTGATAAGGTCACATATACTTGGATGAATTGGCCACACAAATATCAGCTTGATACAAAAGTTCTTTGGCCCCAAGAAGCAATTTTAATGGTGGGCGTTCAATCACCATTGTTTTCAATGATGTGGTCCACTTTAGATTTAGATCATTTTCATTTTGGGCTCATGTCCTAAAATGAGTTGCCAAAATAAATCGAAAGTTGTGTATATAAGACGCATACATCATGGTGGGCTTCGAGTTAGGAATTTAGTAGTGCCACTTCCACTAAGTCATCTCTCCATATATTTCATGCACAGGAAGCAATCTAAAATTTCTCATGATGTGAGCAGCCTGATAATTGAATGACACCAAGGGTTACCACCAAATAAGTTGCTTATTCTACTTACAACAATAGATACATGACATATTTTAGATACGAAACTTTAGTTTATGATTAGTTATAAGTGATTTTTTTTTACTTAAAAGTACATAATTAGTTTAAATTTCTAAATTTTCTTTTATACTTTTTGTTGGGGACAAAACATACAAGTCCGCAGACTCGGACTAAATGCCTCGGGCCACCAAAGGATGTGTCAAATCCGAGGAGTTATTCGCTAGACCGAGGCAAAGGTTGAGTCGGCCCCGACTCGGTAGGGTCGTCAGTGTCTCGGGCATGCTTCGGGCGGACCTCTTTATCGGATCGACCGTCACAAGATGAAGCCGCACTCCGGATGTCTTGGGATAAGATTCCCGATCCCGAAGCTCACGGGATCGGATGAAGGCATGAGACGGGCACGATCCTGTTTCCGTGATCCCAGGAGAAGATTCCGTGATCCCAGGAGAAGATCTCGCGCACAATACCAGGAAGAGAATCCTCGTACGATTAAATGCTATAAAAGAAGGGGGGGCCCTCACCTTGAGAGGTACGAAAACAAATTCCTCCAAAAGACTTTTCAATACTTTAAGACCCCGAGTCCAGGCCTGACTTTGGCATCGGAGGGTCCCCTGCGCTAGCCAGGGTCTCCTTTGTCCTTTTTCTGTGCAGGCATACAAGGATCCAGGAGGACGAACCAGATAATTGCATCAACAGTTTGGCGCCGTCTGTGGGAACGTGCAAAAAGCCATCCCGTACCTCTATATTGAGTCCAATGGTGATGACTAGAAGGACGGTCCCAGAAGAAGATTTGAATGAGAACGCGATTACAGGGCCACCCGGTCCAATCGCCGTTCCCCCAGCCCAGAACGCACCTAACAACCGCCGACGAGGGGCGACCGGAACAAGCAACAATCAGCGGGGTCGCGACGATGGGCGGTTGGACAAGGAGGTTCAAGAAATCCGTTCTGATATGAATACGATGAAACAGATGCTGGAACGAATGTCAGCAGCAAATGCAACCACTCCCGCATCCTCAAGGGGAGACGGCGCGCCGACGGCGGCGGTTGATCCTCAACCTTACGCGCACTCTTTCCGGCCGAGCCAACCCCAAGGCGGGTCGAGAACCATCTCCAGCTCGACCAACGCCTCCCTCCCCACCGATCTTCGGACGAAATAGAACGAAGAAGGCGCAATCGCCCTTCCATGGAAGGCACGGCGGAGAACAGCGAACCTTGGAAAGCCGACATTCAAAATTTCAAAAAAGAAGTGCGGGAAGAGATGGCAAAAGAGATGGCAGACATAAAGCACGGCCGGAATGTATATTCAACCGGGTCCGAAGCGAAAGCGTCCCCCTTTGTGGACTCGGTAATGAAAGCCCGATTGCCCGAGAGGTTTCGATTACCTCAAATCACTCCTTTCACCTGCGGCAAGACCGACCCGACCGAGCATATTGAGTGCTTCAGAACCTATATGGAACTCCACGATGCCTCGGATGCGGTAATGTGTCGGGCCTTTTCTCTTACATTGACCGATGTAGCTCGACTGTGGTTCAAACAGCTGAAACCAAAATCCATCAGTTCATTCGTTGAGCTAAGCAACGCCTTCCTCACCAACTTCATCGGCGGAAAGAAAAAATTAAAGCCCCCTGCACATCTGAATAACCTAGTTCAGAAGCAGGGAGAGCTATTGAAAGATTACATCAAGCGTTTTAATTTCGAATCCCTTCAAGTTCGAAAACATTCGGAAGAAACGGCCCTCAATGCACTCATGCAAGGAGTTAGGGATAAGCCATTCCTGGCATCTCTAGACAAAACTCCGCCCGATACTCTGGCAGAGTTTATGGCACGGTCCGATAAATATGCCAACGCCGAGGAAGCGCGAATCCTGCGTGAAACCAAAACCTCGGCCAAAGAGTCGGCCAGAAAAGAAGCCGACTCGGCCGGGGGAAGGAAACGCAAAGAGGATCAAGCACGTGACGAGCGAAGGTCAGGAAAACGGCCGGATCGAAAATTTTCCACATATACTCCCCTGAATAAGACTCGGGAAGAGGTACTGATGGAAATAAAAAACGAAGGCTTTGTCAGCTGGCCCAGTAAGCTCAGGAGTAATCCTAATCGGCGGGATAAGGATAAGTACTGTCATTATCATCGCGATCACGGGCATAACACAAGTGATTGCCGTCACTTAAAAGAAGAGATCGAAAGACTCATAAAAGACGGCCGACTCAGAGAACATATGGTCAAAGCTGGGGCATCTGAGGCGCGCCCGACCGAGAGTCAGCCTATGGAAGAAATCCGGACGATTATCGGCGGTCCACAATGTGGGGGCGACTCAAACAACGCGCGAAGGAATCACGCACGAAAACTTAGTCAGCCTCAGTCCGAGCTCATGATTATAGATCGGCCATCAAAGGAGAAGAAAAGAGAAAGATATTGCATCTCGTTCACAGAAGAAGATGCCCGAGGCATCTATCACCCCCACGATGACGCATTGATTGTCACCCTGACTATCGCTAACCGAAAGGTGTTTCGTATACTAGTCGATACGGGGTCATCTGCAGACGTGTTATTTACCCAGGCGTTCGACAAAATGGGGATCGAACGATCCACACTGCGCCCAGTTCGGACCCCGTTGATCGGTTTTTCCGGAGGACAGGTGCTGCCTGAAGGAACTGTCTCATTACCACTCACTGCTGGCAATGCCCCACATCAGACGACGATGATGATTGACTTCCTGGTCGTCGATCAACCCTCGGTATACAATGCGATACTCGGCCGACCTTCATTGAGTCTCCTCCAGGCAGTGGTATCCACATACCATCTTACAATGAAATTCCCGACCGAGTCAGGAGTCGGAATTGTTAAGGGAGACCAGCAAGACGCAAGGCGATGTTACATGATAGCTGTAAAAGGAGCCGCCGACAAGAATCCGACCAACATATTAACAATCGAATCGTTGGACCCTCGGGGCGAGAATTATGAACGAGGACAGCCGGTCGAAGATCTTGTCTCAATCGCCTTAGTCGAAACAGATGGATCCAAGACTGCGAATTGGCTCATCTCTGCAGTCCCCTTTGAGAGAAAAGCTGATCGCCTTGCTCCGAGAGTACGCCGACGTATTCGCTTGGAATCATGAAGATATGCAAGGGATCGACCCCTCCGTGGTGACTCACCGACTTAACGTCGATCCGTCATATCGACCGAATCCGACAGAAGCGACGACCGCTTGGCCCTGAACGATACGCCATCATCGAGAAAGAAGTCAACAAACTACTACAGGCTAATTTCATAGAAGAAATACACTATCCAGAGTGGGTCGCGAATGTCGTGCTTGTGAAGAAGTCCAACGGGAAATGGCGAGTCTGTATTGATTATACCGACTTGAATAAAGCCTGCCCCAAAGATAGCTTTCCGCTTCCGAGGATAGACCAGCTAGTAGATAGTACAGCCGGACATGAGCTCCTTAGCTTCATGGATGCTTATTCGGGATATAATCAAATTGTAATGCATCAAACAGATAAATCAAAAACTACCTTTGTCACCGACAAAGGCCTTTATTGTTACCGAGTGATGCCATTTGGTCTGAAGAATGCCGGTGCAACTTATCAAAGGTTAGTTAACAAAATTTTTGCTCGACTTATAGGCCGAACCATGGAGGTATACATCGACGACATGCTTGTCAAGAGCATACACGCGGCGGATCATGTGAATGATTTGGAAGAAATGTTTCTAATCCTACGGAAGTTCCGGATGAAGCTGAATCCAAGTAAATGTGCTTTTGGAGTAGGCTCCGGAAAATTCCTCGGTTTCTTAGTCAGTCAGCGAGGAATAGAGGCAAACCCTGAGAAGATAAAGGCTCTGATTGATATGGAATCCCCCAAAACCATTAAGGACGTCCAAAGATTGGCCGGACGAGTCGCAGCACTCAATCGTGTCCAGAGCTACGGATAAATGTCTCCCTTTCTTCAATCAATTGAAAGGGAGACAAGCGATGGGTTGGACGGAAGAGTGTGAAGCAGCATTCCAGCAATTAAAATCATATCTCGGTTCTGCACCTCTCTTATCAAAACCCGAACCAGGGGAGTCGTTGCTCCTCTACCTAGCCGTGTCCGAGGCAGCTGTTAGCTCGGCTTTGATACGAGAATCTGAAGGAAAGCAACTGCCGGTTTACTATGTCAGCAAAGCATTACTGCCGGCAGAAACAAGATACCCAAGCTTGGAGAAAGTTGCCTTGGCTTTAATAACTTCATCTCGGCGGCTTAGGCCGTATTTCCATGCCCACACCATCATTGTAATGACCGACCTTCCGCTTCGCCAGGTACTGCAAAAACCAGAAGCTTCCGGCCGACTCACCAAATGGGCTATCGAGCTGAGTGAGTTTGATATTCAATACCGACCAAAGGCAGCAATCAAAGGGCAAGCCGTAGCTGATTTTATCGCCGAAGGAACACCTTCAACCGAACTCTCAGTGAACGATACGCCGAAGGTCGATGCAGTGCCCGCCTCGACCGCTTCCCCTTGCCCTATTCCATGGAATCTGTATGTCGACGGTTCTTCCAACTCGAAGGCCAGTGGGGCTGGGGTAGTGCTGGAAACCCCCGATCACACCTATATACAGTATGCCTTACGACTTGGATTTCAAGCGTCGAACAATACGGCGGAATATGAAGCGTTGCTACTCGGCCTCCGACTCGCCGCTAGCATGGAGGTCACGCACCTAAGCGTTTTCAGCGACTCTCAGTTGGTTGTTAACCAAGTTACCGGTGTATACCAGACACGGAAAGACCGGCTAAGGGCTTACATGGAGAAAGCGAAAGAACTTATCAACAGATTTCAATTCTGTCGTGTAACTCGGATACCTCGTGCGGAAAACAGCAAAGCCGATTTGCTAGCAAAGCTCGCCTCGGCCGAAGAAGACGATATACCCAGGTCCGTCCCTGTCGAATACGTTGATAAACCAAGTATAGACGAGCCAATTAGCGAGGCCGTCAATACAATCGACTCGGAACCATCCTGGATTGATCCAATCCGCCAATTCCTTGACGAAGGAAAGTTGCCAGAGGATCGCACCGAGGCCCGACGAATTAGGATCCGAGCTTCCCGTTACACCATACTCAACGGGACCCTTTATAAGAAAGGATACTACGCCCCGTTGCTGCGGTGCCTCAAACCCAGCGAGGCAAACTATGTGTTACGGGAAATTCATGAAGGAATCTGCGGAAACCACTCTGGAGGGCGATCCCTCGCCTACAAGGTCTTACGACAGGGATACTACTGGCCCACTATCCAACACGACGCTCGTGAGCTCGTTCAAAAATGCGACAGATGCCAACGGTTTGCGGCAATTCCGAGGCAAGCACCCGAGGCACTGACGCCGATGACTGGTCCCTGGCCTTTCGCACAATGGGGCATCGACCTCATAGGACCGCTCCCTATGGGAAAAGGGCAGACCAAGTTTGCTGTGGTAGCAGTGGACTATTTTACGAAGTGGGCCGAGGCAGAACCATTAGCCAGAATAACCGAGCAGAAGATCACCGAGTTTGTATGGAAAAACATTATCTGCCGATTCGGAGTACCCCGTACCATTGTCACAGACAATGGAAGGCAATTTGATAATAGGAGCTTTCGTGAGATGTGCAAGAACCTCGGGATCAGGAATATTTATTCATCACCGCATCACCCTCAAACCAACGGACAAGTCGAGGCAGTTAACAAGATTATCAAGCAACATCTTCGGACCAAGCTTGGCCGGGCCAAAGGAGCATGGGCCGAAGAGCTCCCGAAAATTCTTTGGGCTTACCGAACTACAACCCGAACGGCCACAGGAGAAACCCCGTTTTCACTCGCTTACGGCTCGGAAGCAGTCACTCCCGTCGAAATCGGATTACCTTCGGCTCGAATCACCTTATTCAATGCAGAAGAGAATGAAGAACTCCTTGCACTCGGACTCGACCTTCTGGACGAACAAAGGGAAAGGGCGAGGCTGCGCACGGAGGCTCGACAACGACAAGTGACTCGGTTCTACAATACCCGAGTTAAGATTAGAAGATTCCGAAGGGGAGATATGGTTCTTCGGAAAGTGTTTTCCAACACTAAGGAGTTTGGGTCGGGTACACTGGGACCCAATTGGGAAGGACCCTATATCGTCTCGGGCACCATTAGACCAGGAACATATCGGCTGGAAGACCTGAACGGACAGTCATTGCCTCATCCATGGAACGCTGAACACCTCAAGGTCTACTATCCTTAGCTTACTATTTGATGTTTAAAGACATGCTTTTTCATTCGTCCGAATACGTGTAAGTACAAAAGCAACCGAATACATCGGAGCAAAAAAAAAAACCAAAGTCTTCATGCGTCGGCCCCGTCCCCGGCAGTTGTGTCTTCAGCGGCGGCGTCCGGATTCTCGGATTCTGAGGCTGCCCCGCCTTCGATTTCTGAAAGGTCAAGGTCAGGAAAAGACTTCTTTATATCCTTGACGCATTCCAGATATCCGCTCTGGAACAGGCGATCCCTCTCGTCCTCAAACTCGGCCGACTCAAGGAATGCTTGGACGGCCTGGTCCCTAGCCGTCTCGGCCTCCCGAGTCTTCTCCTCGGCCCGTTGATATGCCTCGCCGCCTCAAGCTTAGCCCGAGCTAAGTCATCCGCGCACGAAGCATGGGAGAACTCGCCGATTCTCCTCTTCGGCTTTGGAGAGTCGAACCGTGCTGAGCGACCTGCGCCTTCGCCGTCCAGGGGCCCTTCGGAAGAAGCCGCCTCGCCCTCGCGTCTTGGCGGCTTTCGAGCGAGACGCCTCGCTGTCGGGGCCAGGCCGGATCTCGGCCTCGAGCAGAAGAGCACATGGCCGATGAGTTGAGGATAGCTCCTTTGGCCTTGATTAAGCAAGGAGCGAGTTCAAAAAGCATCCGGGCAGCGTGGCTGACGGTCTGCGATGACGGGGCGTTGTACAGTTTCACGAACTCTCTTTCACACCCATGGGCCAGGGCCCAAGGAACCATCCCCGACACCACTTGTTGCAGGATTGACGGCCCCTCCTGGTTCGTCTCTTCCCCTCGGGAGGACGCAGTCCTCGTCTCTTCCTCCCCCCTTGAGGTCGTGGCCCCGGTCTCTCCTTCCCGACTCGGCACCGTCGTCTCAACGCGTGCCGAGTCAGGTGCCGCCTGAGGATCCGAAGCAGCAATCGCCGTCTCTTCCGCCCTTTCGTCCAGGTCGGGAATCACGACGACGGAAGGGGCAGAAGAGCTCGCTGGCTCTTTCTCTTTCCGCAGCACCCTTTGCCTCTTCGGCGGCCGAGGCTCCGAAAGAAGAACTGACCGTGGAGGAGCCTTCAACTTCGTGACTGGTCTAAGGGCAGGACGAGCTCCAGTCATCTCCGGTTCGGGGACAATCCTTAGGTTGGGACGAGCTTCGGGCAGATCTGCAAAAACAAAAAAAAGGAGGGGGAGAGCAAGGCGAAGTAAGTCGGCGGAAATTTGAAAAATTCAGAAGATTCGTTCTTAATTACCTGTAACTTCCGAGTCCAGACCTGCAAGGTGAAGGCGCTCCGGCTGAAGAAGCACCTTCCAAGACCTGTCCCTCGGATCCAACGACTTCAACTCTTTGATCCGAGCCGAGGCAGTGCTGCCGAGCTTCGGCTTCTTCTTCGGAATATCTGCAAAACTAGTCGACAAAAACAAAAAAAAAAAAAAAAAAAAATGAAAAAGGGCGAGGGAGAGAAGACCCAAGTCACCTGCTCTCTGAAATGTCCGAGGGACACGAGCCTCGCAAGACCCGGACTCGTCCGTCTCCCATCGACCACATGCCCAGAACCAACGCTCTTTCCAATGTTTGTTGGAAGTGGGAGGGTCGGTTATCAGGGAACCGCCTCCGCCTCGCCAAGCAGCAAAGACGTAGAAGCCAGGGTAGTTCGGATTTACCCGCACTTGGTACAGGTGGAGAAACTCGTCGACTGTGAGCGGTGGCTGTTCCATCTCAGCCCACAACACCGCACATCCGAGTAAGTTCCTCCACCCATTCGGGACTATCTGCCCCGGGGCAATCTGTATGCGAGATAAAACTCCCCGGACGATGGTCTGAAGGGGCAGACGCAAGCCGCACTGCATCGATACTTGGTAAATTGCGACTGCCCCAGCAGGAGGGTGATCTGGCAGGTCATTCGGGCGAGGAAGATACGTGATGACCGACTCGGGGATATGATACCCGACTCGAATTCTGTCCAAGTCCGCCTCAGTCAAGACTGAAGGAACCGGACCGCTAGATTCTTCCCCTTCAGACTCGGCCTGCGCCGATTCATCAGCAGGAACTGGGTCAGGGGTTCCTCCGGCGATTAAAATTTCATCTTCTTCCTCTTCATCTTCCTCCATGTCCCTTGGTAAGTTGGGCCTCCCCGGGCGGGTTAATAAGGATGACCCGCCACGGGAAGGAACGACGGAAGCAGGGCGCTCCGCCTGATCGTCGGTGACTCTCTCAGGCATACAAGCAGCGTTGGCATCCACTGCTATCTCCGTTAGTAAAGAGGGCGATTCCGCAACGTTCCAAAAACGTTGCGCTTCGCCTTCGTCTCCGGAAACTCCCACCTGGGGGCTTTGAGAACTCCTATCCGCCATTATTATTATGTAATAAAGAGGAAGGAGAAACTCACCGGAGAGAAAGGAACAGTGGCGGAAAGAAGTGCCGACGATAAAGAGAGAAGAAAGGAAGGAGATGAAAGGCTACGCAAATCCCAGAGAAAACGCAGAGCGAGAATGGCAAGAGCAGTAAAAGTTCGAAGTGCGGGACCCCTGACGTTTTATAAGGTCGCCCTACGGCGGAGACATTAATGGGGAAATGATTCGACGCCTGCATCGATTCCCCCACTCGACACGTGGAGCACGCCGACTAGCAACAATAATAGCTTTACTACGTGTCCAATCCTCATTGGCGGGACCTGCGATTTGATAGCTGACGGCGCATACGATGTCAGAAGCTGAACCGTCCCCATCAAAGGTCTCAATGAATGCGCTTAACGACTACTTCTCGTCTCGGACTAAGTTATGAACCGACTCAGCACTCGCTACTCCTCAGTGTCATATGAAAACACTCGGAGTAAGGGGGCTTACTGTTTGGGACAAAACATACAAGTCCGCAGACTCGGACTAAATGCCTCGGGCCACCAAAGGATGTGTCAAATCCGAGGAGTTATTCGCTAGACCGAGGCAAAGGTTGAGTCGGCCCCGACGGGTCGGTAGGGTCGTCAGTGTCTCGGGCATGCTTCGGGCGGACCTCTTTATCGGATCGACCGTCACAAGATGAAGCCGCACTCCGGATGTCTTGGGATAAGATTCCCGATCCCGAAGCTCACGGGATCGGATGAAGGCATGAGACGGGCACGATCCTGTTTCCGTGATCCCAGGAGAAGATTACGTGATCCCATGAGAAGATCTCGCGCTCGTACGATTAAATGCCCCAGCAGCTATAAAAGAAGGGGGGGCCCTCACCTTGAGAGGTACGAAAACAAATTCCTCCAAAAGACTTTTCAATACTTTAAGACCCCGAGTCCAGGCCTGACTTTGGCATCGGAGGGTCCCCTGCGCTAGCCAGGGTCTCCTTTTTTTTTACTTAAAAGTACATAATTAGTTTAAATTTCTAAATTTTCTTTTATACTTTTCACAAGTTATTAAATAGAGGCATCAAGACAGATGAATGAGAGGGGAATTTGATAAGTATTTTGTTTACCAAACATGCTTATCTTCTTAATAGGTATAAATTGAAATAAGCTTGAATGGTAGGGATTATTACCCCTCATTATTTCCTATAATATGTTCCACTTGAGTTTCGATAGTACTTCATTTTTGGGCATGGATTAAATCCAAAGCAATGAGTGGCAAAACAGATGAATGTCATGGATATGAAAAAACATCAGTCCCCCCACAGTGCCTTCTACATGTGCTGACCGTTCAGTGGGCCCCACCGTATAGGTGCCCTAATCCTAAAAATCATTCTAAACTACTCCTCAAGTTCTCATGCTGACTACAGTATTGAAGCAATGGGTGCAATTAGGTACTACTCTCTATTGGATTGAGCTCCTTACACCTTAACCCAATGAGATTTAAGTAGATGGCAAGCCAGAGTTAATGATGAGCTGATGGGATACAAAAGAAAGAAGATATTAAACTGAGTTTTATTTTCAACGTCGGCCTGCCATACCATCAAATCATTTAGGTGGCAACGGCCTCTCAGTTTACATCTGACAACAATAGCCATAGTGCAGGAAATATCTCCTAAAAGGGAACACAACTTGGGTGGGTGGGAATCCTGTGGGGGCCACGGCAAGGTATGTGCTTACATTTATACAGTTAAAACAGTTTTGACTGCTCGTTTTAGATTGTGATGGCCAAAAGTAAAGCAGATCTTAATCTCAGGTGTACCACACCACTTTCAAGCGGTGATGGACCATTAAAACCTTTCTGTGCTCGAACTAATATTTGTGTGGTCCTTTATTCAGGTCTTTGTGACCTTATCTTGATGGCAAATAAAAGTTCTGGTAGCCCCGAAGAAGTTTTTAATGGTGGGTATTCAATTACCATTGTTTTCTATGGTGTGGTCCATCTGAGATTTTAATCTGCTTCATTTTTGGGATCATGCCCTAAAAGGAGCTATAAAAACTGATGGATGGTGTGGATGTAAGTCACCTTGATCATGGTAGGCCCCACAGTCAGGGGTCCACCGAAGCTGCGTCCCCCTCCAGGCATCCATAAGCTGGGCCCACTCGGTGGACGCCTATAATTCGCACACGTGTTCCATAAACAAGTAGTCGGTTGCGTGCAAATGGCGAACCAGTCTCTCCTTTTTAAAACCATCCTCTTCCCCCTCTCGTCTCTCTCTCTCTCTCTCTCTCTCAAAGCCTCCCAACAGAAAAGCCATCGCACCATCATATAAATAAACAAAGAGGCCCACCTCCGTAACAAACACCCCCTTCTCTCCTTTTCCTTCAGATCTAAAATAACTTACCAAAAACCCTAGGAAAAGGCCAAGGGGAATAGCAGAAAATTCCCACCCTCCGTTCAGATCTCTCCCTCATCAAAACCAGGTGCAGATCTCTCTCTCTCTCTCTCTCTCGATCTATTATCTCTGCACGACTGATTTGTCATTCGATCTCCGCCACTAATCTCGGGAAAAAAAATTCTGTTTTTCCACTGATCTGTAACCGTTTAGCGGGTTTCTAGGGTTTAAGGATTTTTGAAATATCCTGTTCTCTTTTCCCCCACAAATCAGCTGCCTGTGATGTTGATTTTGATATATATATTTTTGGTTTGATTAGGAATGGCCCAGCAGCAAGCCGCCGCCGGATCTTGTCCATCTGCTCAAGTGGTACGTGATGTAATCACGATCATATCCTTGTCTTTTTCTTTGATGTGCTGTGATTCATTCTTCTTTTTGTTTTTTGAATTTGGGAAAATTGAGCAGGTCGGGAATGCATTTGTCCACCAGTACTACCATATCTTGCATCAGTCTCCGGAGCTTGTGTATCGGTTCTATCAGGAGAGCAGCAAGCTGGGACGTCCTGAGGCTGAGGGCGCGATGAGTTCGATCACGACTATGCAAGTAAGCTTGATCTTTTTGTCGCATGGTTCAATTTTGTTTCTTCAGGGTGTATTTGGATGCATTATCAAATTGGTTGTAACTTTTAGTCTAATAAAGTTGGGATAGGTAGATTGTAATTTCCTTCCTTGGCATTCATATGGATGGCCTGTTCTGCTTTACGAAAAAAGTATTATATGATGCTTGACATTTTCTTTTGAACATTATGCTTGGATGAAAGAAAAAGGTGAATTTTTTGGCATGGCAGCTCGCCTACGTGAGCCCTACTCTTTGGTGATCATAGTTGATCCTGTGGCAGGCCCCGTTATGGATGGGTTATGTGGCAAAAACCTCCAAAATGGACAATCCCGAGTGTTTTGATTAGTGTTTTCAATGGGTGGTTTCGCCGGTGGTCCATGTCACTGGGGAAAAGAGAAGTGCTATTTGGATGTGCACTCCATGAAAGTTCCATGGTGTTTTACATGTGGAAAATGTGACTGTAATGTAGGGGCATTTACACACTGGGCTCGAGTGGGGTGGCCTGTGTGAAGCGGGGGTACACCTGGGGTGGGTGGCCCGTGTGAGGTAGGTGACTCGTGTGAGGTGAGACCCATGTGAAGTGGGGCCCACAAGGAGGGTTCGGCTGGGGTGCCTGACCTGGGCAATGAGATAAAGGGATTGATTTGCCTTGCTTTATCAGTTCGAGCTTTTAGAGCAAGTAGTTAGTTGTCCTGCGTCAGATTGGTACTTTTTTTTAAAAAATAGTTACTGAATTTCACTAAAGCGGCGAAAGCAAAAGAACTTGAGTGAGGGGAAGTGCTGACAGTAACTAGCCCTCTCATCTCTCCCTCTCTCAAAAGAGAAATGGCTAAACCATTCCCTAATCTCTAAACCAAAGAAGTTATTAAATTAAGGTTATAATTGATTTCAAATCTCACAAGAAACTGATTTTGTGTACCACTTTGAAGCGAGGGGAAGTGCCCATAGTAATTGACACTCTCATCAATCCCTCTCTCACAAGAGAAATGGCTAAACCATTCCCTAACCTCGAAACCAAAGAAATTATTAAATTAAGGTTATAGTTGATTTCGAATCTCGCAAGAAACTGATTTTGCATACCATTTTGAATTCGGGCCATACAAAATCCAACTTAGTATAGGCAACACTGTTGTTCTTTTAATTACTTTTTCAAAGATGATTTATTATCAGCAACACTGTTGTTCTTTTAATTACTTTTTCAGAGATGATTTATTATCAGCAACACTGCTGTTCTTTTAATTACTTTTTCAAAGATGATTAATTATCAAGTATCCTACTATTTTGTCATTTCCATAGTGATGCAATCGCGCCACATCCCACACGTGTGCACTCCACATATGTGCACAAGAAAATGCCCAATTTCCTTTTTTAGCTTGTTCGTGATTTCATTTTTATAATATTTCAATGTTAGAAAAATATCTCTACGTTAGGAAATAAGTATTATTAGATTTTCATGTTTAATGCTTTTCTTATTTTAGAGATCTTAGCTACCTAGGAAATCTATTTGTAGATATCTTAGATTATGCTAGAGATTTTCTCAAGGAGGAAACCTGGTAAATGTCAAACAACCATTCACTCCAAAAGCTTAAGCTGTCAGAGTGTGGTGTATCAATGTATATCAAGGGACTTTATCACTTCAACACCCCCCCGCACGTGCGGGATGGGAACTCTGCACGGGAACATATTGACGAGGGTGGAGGGACACTCACACCATAAATAGGCCGGGCTTGATTACCTGGTCCCGGAGCCGGACCTGATTTTCCTGGTCCCCCGTGGGAGAATAATATTTTAGAGAGGCATATTTTTGCTGCTCTCGAGATTCGAACATAGGACCTTCCGCTCTGATACCATGTCAAACAACCATTTACCCCAAAAGCTCAAGCCGTCAGAGTGTGGTGTATCAATGTATATCAAGGGACTTTATCACTTCAACAGTAAACACTCATTATTGGTAAGGCATAAGCCCTATGGAATAAGACACGGTTGAATGATATTTTCTTTGAGCAAGTTCAAGGGGTGTGGGGGAAGTGGTGATCTCTAGTATAAGATTGAAGGACTTTTTGAGCTTGCTCATAGACTGTTATTGCAATTAGTTTCATCCTTGATCTTGTTGCATTATTTTGGCATCAAAGCAAGTTCTGTTCTTTGAGAAATTGAAAAAACAAAGTTTTTTTTTTTTTCCTTCCCAAAAACCATTCCAAACTCCATAACCAAGCTATTCAATAACAATAATGGTGGCTGTAATAGCCACCATCTTTACCACATCTTTTCCATTAAAATACGTTGTTATGGCAAAAAAAAAAACAAAAACTGTAATGGTGCCTCGTAACGAGTCGCAATGGGGCTTTAACGGCCACTATAGCCTTGTACGGGCCTTTATTGGTCATTTTTTTCCTCAATGGCTGTTGCGGCCCCATAATGTGTAACGGCACCCACTGTTACTGTTATGGTACTGTTTTTGGATACCATGCCCATAAGCTTTTAGATCTAGAAACCAAGCATAAGTTCAACCCATGTTCTTTTTTGGAGATTTCGTGAATAGGAAGATGTTTATACTCCTCGTACGATTAATCCCTATCCGGACTCTCCTACCCGTCCACATCTGTCGCATTGTTCTTATTCGGATCATTTTGACCATCATGATCATTATCCCTATTACCCTCTTTAGGGTTTTTATTACATGGGAGATTCTTTTCTTTTTTACTTCTCCTCTTCCCCATCTTCTTTCCACAAATTTTGTCCTAATATTAATCGCAAACCTACCTTAATTCCCTTGACCAACCTATTATTTCAACCCTTCCACCACAAACTATATACAGCCTCTTTCTCACCTAAGCCATCACCTTATTTATATCCCAAATAATACTAAAACTCTCTATGTTGTTCAACCTGTAAACAACCCATAATTTGTCATACACCCAACATTCCCAAAACCTTTACATTCCCCATGATATAAAAAAAACCACCCAAAGCCATTCTTGCATATTGTGTAGATCTGCTATCATATGAGCACGGAAAGGATGACTTATAATCATTGGATGACTACTAAACCTTAGGATGGAACTGTATCAACCTTGTAGCAAGTGGTCGATTTGATAGTGAAATGGTTGGACGATATGGAGGCTCGTTTCATGACCAAAGTAAATACTCTGAAATGACGGGTTATTGTTCTTGAAAAAGCAAGGGAATCAATCCAAACCGTTAGACATCTAGGGATGGCCTTGAGGGAAACTTGGAATCCAGGAATGTTTACCAAATGCATCTTGGTTGAAATGGTTATTTCCATGAGGAGTATTGACTCGAGCTCTAGGTTCCAATAAACAAACAACTTTTGACAAGAATATCCTAATTATCTTGGAGGGTGAAATGTTTGCACTCAGGATCCCGCCAAGCATATTAAGATTGAGATTTTGGATTACGATGATAATTTGAATCCCAAGGTGTTCAATAACTAGCTAAAGTCAATTAAGCGGTATTTCCATTGGCATGAAATGGAAGAAGCCGTCAAGCTATGTTTTGTTGCCCTGAAACATAAGGGCGCAACCCAAGATTAGTGGTACTCTGTAGCAGAAGACCTGCAGCGATGTGGCTTTCCTCCCACAGGCTATTGAAAGGAAATGAATGTGAGATTGAAGCAAGGGTTTCTGCTACTTGATTATGAGATGGCTTCCTTATAGGAGCTCCTTGCACTGCGACAAGGTAATCTGAATGTGGAGGAAACAATGTTATTATGAATTGGTGATCCATGGCACCTAATGGAGACGGGAAAGCAACAAGTCGTGTTCTATTGCAATGGACGACGGTTCGATATTCAAAGAATTGGCGACTGTTCAACTCAATAGTGTTGATGAAGTGTCTACCAAATGGCTCGAAAAGTACAGGAGTAGAAGTTTGTGACAAGATGCAGTAGCCCCCCAAGCTAGGGGCTATCCAGTCACCCGCCTTATTGAGTGGCTTCACAACACGTTTGCAGCCAACTAGTCATGCCCCACGGTAATTTTTCTTGGATTACAAAATTTGCTAGAACTCCGCCTCTAATTGTCTTTTCTGAAACATTGATAGAAAGGGAAAGTCTATTGTAGCTACTCGGGGAAACTAACACTTGTTTTAAGTGTGGTGATTGTGGATATTATGTGACTAAAGTGTCCTTCTCACAATATCCGGTTTTGCGGGGGACAAGAAGGTGAATGGTACAGAGAGAACTTTGTTGAACACTGCTAGAGAATAATTTTCTTTCTTAGGTTTGATTATGTTAGTCTTTGTTCTAAGTTGGGCCTTACTAGGATGCTCCAACTTGAGGGGGAGTGTTGAAAAATTGATAGTTGAATAAGGCCCATTGGGCCCAAGTCCATGTAATAAGGCCATAGGGCCGATTCACATTTTTACTATTATACATAAGAGTAGAGAGCTAGGGTTTCAATACACCCTAAGCATCTCATCTTCTTGCTATCTCTCCCCTCTCGTTGTTTCTCTTTTCCATTTTTCTTCTTGTTCTCTTCTTCTTCTCATTGTAGCTTCTCATAGGCCCTTAAGATTAGCACTAGGTAGCCTTTTAATAAACACCAAGTGGAAGGTGAACATGAAAGCGGTTCAAAAGATGATGATTAGGAACCTAAGGCACATATGGCCTTAAGGAAAGTAGGTCATCAGTGGTGGTAAGGAGGATTTTGACAACAATAAAAAAGGAAGCCTAACAAGATTGGTTGAAAACTAATGTCTTCCATATACTAGTATTGTGTGTTGGAAAGGCTATTAAGGTCATTATTGACGGAGAGAGTAGTATGAACGTGGCTTTACAAAGCATTGTGGACAAGTTGAAGCGAAAGACTCAAAAGCATCCTAAGCCATACAGGACTGTAACATTGTTTAATGAACTTCTCCTTGGGTCGTTATGAAGAACTACTATGGTTTGACATCATTCCAATGAAAGAAATATTATCGGGGTGCTCGTGGATATACGACAGGGTTGTGACTTGTAAGGGTCACAAGAACACGTAGAACTTTATGTATAAAGGAAAGCTCGTCACTCTCAACCTCATGGGAGATGAAAGACCCGAAGAGGCAGAGCTGACTTCAACAATGTTGAGTATGACCTGATTCATAAAGAAAAGTCGAGAATAAGGAATCATGTATGCTCTGGTAAGTTGAGAATTCATGACCGATCCAATTGGTGATGTTTTTGTCCAACCGCATGAAATTCAGGACCTTCTAACTTAATTTCAGGATTTGGTCCCAAATGAACTACCCAATGAACTATCACCCATGTGCGACATTCAATATGTGATTGATTTGGTACTCTGAGTGCCAACATACCAAATGAACTTGATAGAGCATACAAAGGTTATTCGACGGGTGGAGGAATTGTTGACCAAGGATTTTAATCGTGATAGCCTCAACCCGTGTCTTGTGTCGGCGTTGTTGACATCAAAGAAGGATGGTAGTTGGCGGATGTGTGTTAACAACTGCGCTATCAATAAGATAATGGGAAAGTATCGTTTTCCAATTCCACGTCCGATGACATGCTGGACATGATGGTGAATGCTATAATCTTTTCGAAGCAGGTATCACTAACTAAGAATTCATCCTAGGAGTGAATGAAATACCGCTTTTAAAACAAAGAATGCTATAATCTTTTCGAAGCAGGTATCACTAACTAAGAATTCATCCTAGGAGTGAATGAAATACCGCTTTTAAAACAAAGAATGGATTGTATAAGTGGCTAGTTAGGCCTTTCAACTTTTAACAAATGCACCTAGTACATTCATGCAGGCAATGACACATTCTACGGGCATTCATGGGTAAGTTTGCCGTTGTGTACTTAGACAATATCCTCATCTATATCATTTGTGAGAAGATCATTTGATCAATCTTTGTCAGGTGATGAGAGTATTACGCAATGAAAAACTCTATATCGATGTGAAGAATTGTACCCTTGTGGGTTCCAACGTGGTCTTTTGGGGTTCGTTCTTTCAGCAGAATGTGTGAGGGTTGATCTTGAAAAGATAAGGGCTATTGTCGGCTGGGTTACCTTACTTCCACAAATATTCATGAGGTTCATAGTTTTCACAGGATAGCAACGTTTTATTGAAGGTTTACTTGGAACTTTAGTTCTATCGTAATGCTCATTACTGAATGTGTGAAGGCCGGTCAATTTAAGTGGACCAAAGCGGCAACAAAGGCATTTCAAGAAATCAAACAAAAAATTATGGAAGCTCCAGTTCTCAAGCTTCCTGATTTCGAGAAGGTATTTGGGGTTGCTTATAATGAATCTCACATAGGCATAGGAGGCGTCCTCAGTCAAGAAGGACATTCGGTGGCCTTCTTCAATGAAAAATTCAATGAGGCACAAAAGCAATATCTACATACGGCGTGGAATTTTATGATGTTGTACAGGCTTTAAAACATTGACGTCATTACCTTATTCATCGAGAATTTTATATTCTGATTATGAGGCGTTGCATCATTTGAATTCCCAGAAGAAATTAAGTGTAAGGCATGCTAATTGGAGTGCTTATATTCAGTAATTCACATTAAACTTGAAGCATTTGACCGCTATATACCTTATCAATCTCCGTTGTTGAATTCGATGAACTTAAAAGAGATTATGGAGCACTTTGAACACTCTCTGCTGGATCGGGCACCAAATACCCACCATACGGCCTACATGATGTGTAGTCATTTTAAGATATGAGGTTGTATCTTCTGAAAAGCTCCTTGAGAGAGCTTGTGATTTGAGAGCTTCATTTACGTGCCCTTGGTGGTCACTTGGGGATCTCGACAAAAGAACATCATTGGTCGATGACCATTTCTATTAGCTGAATGTCGGAATCATTGTTCAACAATGTCTAATGTTCCAACTAGGTAAAGGTAGCAAGTATAATACTGGCCTTTATACTCCATTACTTGTGCCAAAAGCTCCATGAGAAGTCAACGTGGCTATAACTTTTACTTTGTGGTCGACAATTTTTCTAATATGGCCAATTTAATTTCTTGTAAGAAGACATCGGATGCCCTACACATTGCCAATGTTAGGTGGTTCTTCTACATGATGTTCCCAAGACAATTGTATATGAGCAAGGTTAAGTTTATGTGCTACTTTTGATGAACTTTGTGGTCTAAGATGGGATCTTAATAAAAGTTCTCAAGTGTTTATCATCTAGAAACATATGGATAGAATGAAGTTGTTAACCACAATCTTTGGAATTGGCTTCAATGTTTGGTTGTTGATCACATCAATTCGTGGGACATTGTGTTATCACAAGCTGGGTTTGCCTATAATACTTTTGTGAACTGTACTACAGGAGTGTCCTTTTGAAATTGTGACTAGTATGTGATCTTAACAACCCCTATCGGTTTAGTCTCACTTCCGATAACGAGTCAATCGAGCTAGGACATTGAAACTTTAGCACGACATATAAGGAGATACATGAGGAAGTCAAATGGAAGGTCACTCTTAGTAATGAAAATTGCAGGGGGAATGTAAATGTTTGACTACTTTTTGCACAAGGGGATAGGGTTATGGTGTAGTTCAAACTTGAGATGTTTCAACAGGCTCTTACATCAAGCTCCACTCCAAAAAGGCGGTTTCTTGTATTTTAAAGAAGCTAGGTGATAATGCATACTTGGTTAAGCTTCCACTCGAAATGAAGATCATCCCATTTTCAATGAAGAAGACCTTACAATTTATCTTGGACATTATGAAGATGGGAGCATGGGAGAACAAGCTATCTAAATAGCATGCCAGTATGAAAAAATTATTGGTAGATATGTTGGACGATTAGATAATTTTTATATGCTAAGGAGGGTATCCATAGTGTGTCGTAACATCTGTTATATAACGGCAGGGTTGTCAATGGGTTGAGCTGGCCCGTCGGGCTTTTGGGCCTGGCCCACCTTAGGCTAGAGTATTAGGTCTAAGGACTGGGCTTAAAATTCAAGCCCGTTTTTCAATCGGGCTGGGCTTGTACCTTGTACAACAGCCCTACTCGACCCATTCGGGTTTGGGAGGGCGATTTTGTAATACCCCCCCCCCCAAAAAAAAAAAAAAACCTCTCATCTCTCTCATTCTTTAGTATCTGCAATCCTCTTGAACGATTTCGACTAGTTGAGTATACTAGCCAATAGAGATGACGTAGTCGCAGCCGTCCGATTGATGTTCTCAGTCCTTCTTGTCGACTTGTTCAAGATTTCCGAATTGGGTTTGATTTCTTAGGGTCAAGCCATGTTAGGGAGGGCAGAGGATGAAAATTCCAAAGGACAGATTCTTCAAAGGCGGGAATGTTGGTAATTATTGGGGTTTTTGTCTCTACATTGAAGATTTGGTAGAGGGTTTAGAGGTATTTTTCTCTATTATTGTAGGAGAAATTCAAGATGGGTATTTTGGAATCTCTCTCTCTCTCTCTCTCTCTCTCTCTCTCTCTCTGATTCAGGCTCGAGCTCGGGCCCATAAAAAACATGTTAGGCTGGATTATTTTGACCCGTCACAGGCCTAGGCCAGGCTTGGGCTTATGTTGGATAGAGCTCGGCCTGACCCTAATCCGGTTCGTTGACACCCCTATATAACGATAACAGTGGCAGTTGTTATGCGTTACGGGATTTTGACGGCCGTTACGGAAAAAAATGACCTGTAACGGTCCATAATGGGGCTGATAAAGAAAAAAGGTCGTCTTGGCCATTACAACCTAAATCATAACGGTAATAGTGGTGGCCATAACTAGTACGAAATACCTTGAGGGTGTTAAAATTTTCTTGTCAAATGGAAGAGCTAGTGGAGATGTAATAACATGTGGATTTTGGCCGGCAATTTCAAGCAAATTTACTTCGAGTTGGAGCTCTATGAGTAGATTGCCATTAACCCGAGAGCCCGACAATTTCCAAGGTGGGTTGAATTGATGCATTTGTGCCACATCCAACACGTGCATGCTCCATATGTGTGCACAAGAAAAGGTCCAATTTCCTTTTTAGCTGGTTACTAATTTCCTTTTTAGTTGGTTCCTAATTTTTTTCTCTTTCATATTTCTAGGTTAGGAAAATATCCCTATACTAGGAAATACATATGGTTAAATTTTCATGTTTAATTTGTTTCCTTATTTTAGAGATCTTGGCTACCAAGGAGTTCTATATTTAGATTTCTTAGATTATGCTTGAGATTTTCTCAAGGAGGAAACCTTGTAAACACTCATTCTAAATAAAGCATAGGCCCTGTGGAGTAAGACTCAGTTGAATGATATTTTCTTTGAACAAGTTCTCTTGTTTTTGTACAGAAGTGTGTTGGTGATCTCTATTATAAGACCATTGCATCTTTTCTCTTGTGTGATTTGAACTTTCAATCTATTACGTTGAATTTTCATTGCAATTAGTTTCTTCCTTAATCTAGTTGCATTATGTAGCTCCCACATTAAGGCAAAGACCATTGGATCATTGATGAGGTTGCAACATGTGAGTAGACCGTAACCATGAATGTATTTGGCTGTTCCTGTCCGATTATTTTCGTGTTACATTTTTAACACGTTTTTTTTTGCGGGGGCGGTCAACTATGTCGTGGACTATGTTGTAGTTGTTGTTTTGCAAGCCACTGCTTGAATGACAATGATTCTATTACCTTAATCTTCAGACCATGCTCAAGTGTTTGATGGCTCACCAGATCCTTGGTCTGGATTGCAGTCCCCGTCCAATGCGTACATTGGACATGTTTTGTCCCACAATTCATGAAACACGTGAATCATGCTAGCCGTCATTTGAGAAAATAGTCCAATTGTGTGTCTAAGAATTTCTGAGGGGAGATTTTGGGGCATGACCCATTAACGGTTAGTACCAGCAATGAATGGTTTGAATAACAGAAACATGCGCCCAACTGCATGGTTGCTATGATGCCATTTTCTTGGCTAAACATTCCTGATTTCACCTAAAAAGAAAACAACATGGGTGCTAGTTTATCTATAATTTTTGTTACATGTGTCCATGCAGGCTATCAATGAGAAGATACTCTCTCTTGACTATGGTGAATGTAGGGCAGAGATAAAGACAGTGGATGCACAAGATTCATTCAATGGTGGTGTTCTTGTCCTTGTGACTGGATATTTGACTGGGAAGGACGATGTGAAGAGGAATTTTACGCAGTCTTTCTTCCTTGCCCCTCAAGACAAAGGCTACTTTGTTTTAAATGATATATTTAGATACATGGAAGATGTTGCGCATCCTGAGGAAAGTCAAGGGTTAGCTAATGGCATGATACCCCCTCTAACACCTGACCATGGTATGCAAGAATGAGGGAATGTGTTTAAATTGGCACTCTTTTGACATTAGTTTGATTTAGGGGACTTGTGTTTATATACAGAGCCTATTCAAGCTCAGGAGGAAAGGGTTCCCGAACGAACTGCTTCATTGTCAGAGGAAGAACTTAATGTTGAGGAAGTTTATAATCCTTCCGATAACGAGGATGGTTCAGTTGTTGAAGAAGAAGCACCAGTTGCTGAGGTGGTTGATGAAATTCCGACTGAGACCGAGGTGGATGCTCAGGTAGTGGCTGATCCTAGTTCCGTTGTCCAAGAAGAAGTGCCTAAGAAGTCATATGCTTCAATTGTAAGTAGTTCATTAAATAAATTCACTTATTTATCTTCCTTCTCTTTGTGACTAAGTGAACAAATGGTCTTATACCAGGTGCCAAATTTTCCAATACTCAGTAATGTTTCCCTACTTCATTAACATTATCAATTGATATAGGTGAAGGTTAAGAAAGAGAGTCCGGCGCCTTTATCAGTTCCTGTGCCTGCCCCTGTGAGGTCTATCCCTGCAAATCCAGAATGGAGTGTTGCTCCCCTTCCGGCACCAGCTCCAGCGCCTGAAACACCCTTAGCCAATTCAAATTCCAATGAAAATGGCAGCGTCCAAGAAGAAGGTCTTACTGTTCTTATCCTACAATGATTGGGGATGTCAATGGATGCCTGGAGCTGTAGATTCTCAAAGCATCCAACCCTATTTAATTTCAGCGCTAATTAATAACCGGGTTGGGTTCAAGTACATCGTTCGGGATCGAATTAAAGATATCCGATTTTTATTTTTATTTTTCCTTTTTTTATAAGCTTTGCTGATGCAGGGGAAAAGAATATGTACTTTAAGAGGATGAATCAATACCTGTCAGGTCAATTCCTTCATCAATGTGCCACATGATGAGATAAAAGAGACAGATGATGGATTGTGCATAATTGTATATAAACTAGTTATTCAACAAGGAAAAAAAAAAAGAAGAAAAGAAAAAGAGTAGAAGCAATGCATGCCAGGGAGGATGAAAAGCAAAGACATGCTAGAAAATGGAATCAACTAATGCTAGAAGAAGCACATGCTTAAAGGAAATCTCTAAATAGATTTCAACTGTTCATCATTTTCTCTCATAATATACAAGTATGGCTTTCTGGTCTTACAGTAGCCTATAAGTTTTGTGTCGTGGATAAAGTATCCTAAATACTTTGTATTTGAACCAAATAAGCTACATACCAACTATATTTGTTGCTAGGGCTGTATGCTTGGTAGGAACTCCAAAACATGTGTACTATTTGCATGAAAGACACAAATACCAAACCATATTTTGATATGCTATGCAGAAGCTGTACATCTGAATTGAGGCCCAAAATAGAGAAACAATTGGTAGATCCGTTTATAAGCAAGACCCTATTGGACTTGTTGGCCCCACAAACCAACCAGTGCATATTTAGCCAGCCAATTGACTCTATGATCATCACATGTCAGTCCAAGCATTGGTCTATTTCATAATGTGAATCTGGACCAATTGATACGTTCCCAATCTTTCATCAAATAAATCTGGACCGTCAAATGTCGTCCACATCTTCAATTTGCATGGTTAAATGGTTCAGATCTTCAATGTGAATGTCTGGATGTTCTAGATCTACTTCATAGTCCAAATCTTTGATTTGGACAATTAAATTGTCCAGTTCTTCAATATTGACGGTTGGATATACTATATTTTAATCAAGACCCCACAGATGGGCCTGGTATTTCATTGACCGGCAATGGGAGTAGTCCGTTGTCTCCCATTGGATAATCAGTTTCCATGGCATGGATGGAACTTGTTCTTGAGTTTGGAGCTGAAGCCGATTCCGCGGGCTTTGGCAGGAGCTGATGATGAAGGCCTAAGTGTCTGTTACAAACTTCTTTCACTAGTTGGCATGGTAGTGTATGCCACTTCCCTTTGTCTTTTTTGTTGTTCTTTGGGATGCTGAGTTGTCACTTAGCAGCTCTATCCCAACCTCTTGATTGGCTTTGGGCTCTTGTGTGCAAAGTGGGAACAAGAGAGAAGGCTTTAAGCACTGCTAGCATCTGTTCCTTAAAATTCTTCATTTTTCTATTCGAATAAACTAGGAAGATCATTGGACTTAGTTGGACAATCCATTACCTGGGTCTTTATGTCAATCATGTGGCATATTGGTGAAAGAATGGACCTTCAATTGGTGTGTATTAACACTCTATTCTTAAGTTCAGATCCCCCATTATTAAGACTTGCTCTTTAGTTCATGCTCTTTTCCATGCATCAATTATGCCTTATTTAATCATATTTATTATTTAAAAATCAAGAAAAAGGAGTTTCTACTGTGAAGTTGAACCTAGATCTGGATCCAAACATGAGTCTGAATGGTGATGCTAGACCCAGATCTGGATCCAAGCCCCATTCCGAGTTCTAATTCGTGCTCAAACCTGGACCTGACCGGGACTTGAATCCGATCTTCTTCTTCTTCTTCTTGTTCTTCTTCTTTTTTTGAATCCGATCAATTTTGGATATGGTACCTCATATATGGTACCTGTATCTGAACCTGACAAAACAGTTATCTGGTTCTTTTAACTTGATCTGTGTACGAGTACCTGATCCAATGACAGCCCTAAGCATGATCAATTCTTTTTTTCCACGAACTTATATATAACAGCTTATTCCTAGTTGTGATTGTTATACTTCTGGTTCGTGCAGCTGATGGTTACTCAATTTACATAAAAAATCTGCCCTTGAATGCCACATCTGCCCAACTTGAGGAAGAGTTCAAGAGGTTTGGACCCATTAAAAATGGGGGAGTACAAGTTCGAAGCAATAAGGTGTTTTTTTTTTTGGTTCAAGTCAATCCTTTACTTGTTTTAGGTGCCCTCATCACTCAACCGTTATTCCTTAGGATTATTTCCTTTTGTGTGCAGCAACAAGGGTTTTGCTTTGGTTTTGTGGAATTTGAGGTTGCTGGTGCTGTCCAAAGTGCAATTGAGGTATGCCTGCATATGCTTGCTGTAACAGTAAACTTTTTCTTAGAGTCCCTTATTGTGATCTCAGTTGATTGACATGATTGGTTGCTTATCATTCTATCCATTTTTCTTATGTGCCTATTTCTTCATTGATTATGAAAATAGGGCAACTGATATTGTTGTTTCTGTAAAGAATAAATGTTTATTCATCTTGTTTCATTACTTCCCTTGAGCTGTGACCTTCTCTTTTATCTTCCCTTTACACATCAATGACCTTTAATGTGCTAGCCTGGTTAACAATGCTACTATCTTTAGAAGTTTAATTGGTTCCCAAGCAAGGTGTTCAATAACGGTAACGGTGGCCGTAATGGCCATCGCCGTTACCCTTACGATACAGGCCATAACAGCAGTTGTGGCGTTTTTTATTTTGAAAAAACATGTTTCTGATCGTTACGGTCCGTTATGGGCAGTAACGAGGCCATTACAGGCAGTTTTTTTTTTTTTCTGTAACAGCCGTTTTGGCCCCATAATGTGTAACAGTTATGGCCGTTACCATTATGTGACGGCTGTTACGTAACCGTTTTTGTATACCTTGTTCCCAAGTATTATTTCTGGTGGGATTTTTGAGGACATGATGGCAGTTTCTGTTTCTGTTTCCACTTCTGTCTGATTTATGGAATTATTTCCATTTTGAAGTTCTATCTGCCTAGATTTGGATTGTCTTCTTTTCTGTCCTTGCAATGAGTCTCACGCTCGTTTTGGTACATGACATAGCTTTTTGTTTCAGTTTAAATGCATTTATCACTTGGAAGTTTATGCGTCTGTATTTATTTTAAGATATTCCAGATTTTCTATTCAAATTTCCTATCCCTATTGCAATTATCAGTTCTTAGGTTTGCTGAACTACTGTCACTTTTCGTTTCTAGCGAGTCTTATGCATGGATTCCAGCACACCCTGATCCAATGCATAATCTTCTTGTATGTATGGTCTTTTGGAGGAGGCAGTATGCACACTGTTATTGATTTTATTTCTTGTCTTGGGTGGTGTGGTCATGAGCATACAATATACAAATGGTTAAATTTACTAAATCACCCAGGGTATAATGTCTAAGGTAGGAGGCAAAAATAAGATTGTGTATGCATACGCACAATTGTGTTATATAACATAAGCATATTGTCGGACAAATGTGTAGTATGCGCTTGTATGCATATTCTGCTGAAAATTCCTAATGTTGAAAATAATATGGGACCTCAATGTGAAATACATATCCATGCATATGATGTTGTCAAATGCACAAATGTGGGACATTCTGAAATTGGATCTGATCAAATCCCTATCATACATTACAGGTTGTTGCTTATCAAGAATAGGAAGGAACATGTGTTCACTAGGATTGTGCAAACCTAGTTTATTCACCGGAATCAGACTGTTAAAACAAAGCATTGCGGTGGTTCCTGTGGATTGTGCCTAGTGAACTTCTCTAGCATTGCATGCTGGAGTTTTAACTGTTACAAACTTCCCTTCATGGATAATGCACAATGTTTAGGCTCAAGTGCAGTGGTAAGCACTGTTCTATTGGTGTGTGAATGGTGTTTGGTAAGGTTTCCTGCCATTCCCTGTAGCCAGCTACTTGAGCATGCCCTTTCCAACTTAGGTCCAATGATGGTACATTTGTCTACCTCTGTGCTTATCAGTTTTGCTTGGCAACTTCTTTGCTTGCTTACCCATCTGGTTGTGTATACAATAGTTGGGCAGGTGGGGGTCAATACTATGTGTAGGGGTAGCAATGGGCCAGGTCCGAGCCTGGCCCGAGCCAACATGGACCTAGCATAGGAGACTCAAGCCCGAGCCCAAACAAATTTGTTTGGGCCTGGGCTGTGCCTGGCCTAGCCCGGCATGAAAATCAAGGTTTTCCATAACAATATTGGCTGACATATTCGCCAGCTTGCTGGTCGATACCATACAGGCCATAGCGGCTGATATGACCTTGTACAGCTGATTTATTTATTTATTTATTATTTTTTTGGTATATGGAAAAATCTCAAAAAATATTGGTAAAATTCTACAAAATGTGATGATCCCAAATATGTATTATTATTATTATTATTTTTTTGGACTTGCATTTAATTTGATGGTGTGAGAGGTCATCCTTTGGTAAGAATGCTATCCATCAAGCACCATCAACTTGACCCATTGAAAGTTGACAAAATAGGCCCTAATAAAACATGATTTGGTGGATTGGGCTTGTCATATATAAATAAAATAAAAAAGATGATGGGAAAATGAAAAGTTGACGGTTTACCCATTCTTTTGATACTCCCCAAAATGTTGAACTCGGCTTTGGTTCATCTAATCCCACCCAAATTTTGTGTTTCTATCCTCAATCTAGGCCTAGATCTAGTCTAAAATTAGTTCTAAGCTTCCTTCATGGTTGAAATGAATAAAAAGGGAAATACAAGAGAAAAATTGAAAACAAAACCTTCCTAATGGGGCCTTTATGACCCGCATAGTTCTATGATGGCAACATCAGCTCTGTACCGGTGCCAATATTGGGCATATAGGCATATATGGGTCAATGTAAGCTAATTCATTTTTTCCATAACGGACAGATTCACCATCGTATCGCATAACGGGAATGACTATTTCCTTTATGTTATGGCCGATATGGCCGAAATGTATCTGTTTTCTAATACCATGCTAAAATTGATAAAATCCCCATTTCCTACTTGAATGTTCCCAATCAATCTGTCAGGCCCGGCCCCAACCCGAAAATTGATAATATTCCATTTCCCACTTGAATGTTCCTAATCTATCCATGGGCCTCACATGCACAAAGTGATAGACATTTTGGAGGAGTGAAACCAATGGGACATTTAAGATGCATGGTGTTTCCTAACCAAGGATTGGAATGCATATTTGTAGGATATTATGCATGTACATATGAAGTTGGGTTGGTCCGGCCGTGATGACCTCAGCTTTAAAACATTTTCATAAGGTCTGACTACATTTTGCCTTGAGGTGTACACCTCAAAAACCTTAAAATCATTTCCAGGAAAAGCTATATTATTTTCCTGCCCTCTTGTGCTGGGATTTTGCTTTAAAAAATTATAATGCATTATGTTGCAACTTGTTTTGTCTACCTCATCTGTTTTTAAAAATGTGCGACTGGGAATTAGCATTTGATAACATTGTCAGGTAAAAGGAAGTAAGGTTTTCTAGGCTTAGATCAATTATTGATTTTCACTCCAAGTCTCCAAGAGATGGAAAGCGATTTATTTAGTTATGGGAATATGGGTGCATTTGTTGTAGTTTGTAAATCTACTCTCCTATCATTACCAAACATGAGGGAACATTCTTTAACATGCAGGAGGTGAGACCATCTCTTTTTTTGCTTTTTAATCAATGAATTATAGTGGGTTTCGTCTAATCATCTCAAACAACCATAATGATTTCATGATGGCGAATAGTTGCTGAATTATGCCAACATTTTGGCCCATATTGCAGAAGCAAATTACACCAAATAGGGCTATTTTTGGGTGTTGGGGGCCTGGGTCTGATGAGTGGGTGTGTGGAGGTTCTCTCTTCATATAAGATGGAGATTGGTGTTTCCAGATTTTACAAATATGTGTGTTATGAGTTAGGGTTGATTCTGGGTCAAATCATAGTCAACAAGTCTATTAGGAAATCTATTTATGAAGCCTTTCCTTTCTTGTAAATATGCGATATACCAAATGTTTCTCTTATGAAAAAGCTATAGTTTGGAATCCTCAAAAGAATTCCTTAAAAAGGATGAACAAACTCATTCCAGTTATGTGATCTTCCAAATAACCTCAAAAGAATCCCTTAAAGAGGGTTGAGTGTCAAGGTTTTGAGTATTGGTTTT
Organism: Magnolia sinica; assembly: GCF_029962835.1. Classification (NCBI taxonomy): domain Eukaryota; kingdom Viridiplantae; phylum Streptophyta; class Magnoliopsida; order Magnoliales; family Magnoliaceae; genus Magnolia; species Magnolia sinica. The sequence goes on from NW_026682765.1 coordinate 56,312, forward strand.
AGTGGTATGGTCACATAATGGCCACATATTTTTTTTCCTTTTCTGCCCAAAAAATTGCCAAAATATATTGGATTTTTATCTCTCAAAAAAAATAAAAAATTTATTGGATTTTTTTTAAGGGTGGAACAAGAATATGTGTATGTTATTCGTGTTTTGGAAATGTATTTGATGATGCAATGGGATTCGTGTCGAAAGTCGATCAAGTAGGCCATAATTGAATACACATCAAGCATGATTTGGTAGATTAGGAACATATAAATACAACAAAAAGAAGATAGAAAAATTAAAAAAGCGATGGTTTATCACTTGTGATATTTTTTCCCAAAATGGTCTGCTCCAATTCGATGTTCATCACCAAAGTATGGAGTCTATATAAAAACTGTAACGATAAATAGCTCTTTCTTTTGCCTCTAAAAAGTTAAGGGTTTGGGGGGAGAAACAAATGTTCTACCTACCTCCATGAGGGAGGGCGGCCATGTGTCATTAGGCATCTGTGGTTGGAGCTTCGAATACAAATTCTGCTACTCATCTCTCCTCTTTATCTTCTTCTTCAAGAGGCAAGGGCTCCCAAACAAAATTTTCCAAAACGTTATGTTTGGTAGCCATTTTCTTTTATTAAACATATTTTACTTCTCCAGACATGTCTCCTGTTCCCCCCTATAGAGGGAGCCTGCATAACCCAAAGCTCTGTAGGATGTCCATGTGATATGCACTCTGTCCATTAGTTTCCAGCTCTTGTTAGGACATGAGCCAAAAAATGAGGCAGTTCCAAAATTCAGGCGGGCCTTGCTACAAGAAACAGTGCGGACTGAACATCTACGGTTGAAATTTCCTTTGGGCCCACCGAAGTTTGGGATCTATTAGTGTTTTCCCTTCATCCTAGTGGGAATCACGTTATGAATGAGTTGGATGGCATATAAACATCATGATGGGTCCTAGGAACGTTTGAATGGTGAGTGTCCCATTCCTACCGTTTCCTGTGGTGTGGCCGAGAGTCTTGGATCTGCCTAGTTTTTAGATCACGACCTAACAGGAGTTGGCTTAACTGGTGAACAAAACGGATGTTACATGTACATCACAGTGGGCCCCATAGAGCTTTTTTTTTTTTTTTTTGTTGCCAAGGTTCCCTACTACACTTGTTATTGGAAATTTTGGTCCCACACAAACTGTCCAAATTGCTGATGACGCAAAATTCGTATGTGTGGGGCCCATGGTTCTGTACCTGATGGGCTCACTGTGTATGGGGAATGCATGTATGTCCTTTTCAGGTCTGAAGATGAAAACTTGTATACCATTGCCATTGCACTTGTGGAAGGAAAAGGATGTGGAAATGGTCCACATTCAAACGTAGAAGTACAGGAAATATCAAACGATTGGTATCGTATGTCAGGGAAATCTTTTGCCCCATGCCCCATCCACATTGGCTATATGGGGTTAATGGTTCAGATTCTCCAGTCATATGCCCTAAATGTATGAAATCTTGCAAATCGTCACACTTTGTCTCGGATGCTCATGCTAGCACCACGTGCACGTGACCATGCCTTGGCCCACGTGTCACTTGTAAGGTGGGGCACTCGCGACATGTGGTCTTCCTTTTTATGGGGACATGATATGGTAGAGCTGTGGAATAAGAATATGGTAGATCATCACTACCACTACAAGTCACCGTTGTATCCAACAGTGTTGCAAAAACCGAAAACGATGGACCCCACCTAAGGATGTGAGTGCAGACCTGATTCTGGGCCAGCTTATGTTTGGTATGACCCCTACCTAACGAGTGTCCAAACACCGACATCCAAACAATTTTGCATGAAAATAGGTCAAATAGATAGTGTCATCCCAACAACATTTCGAAGTAAAAAATAACTTTCTGGAAGTATTTAGAATTTTCTTTTTACAAAGGTATGCTTCAGATTTTATTTTTTTTCAAGAGTGGCAACCAAGCAGGTCCCAAGGGGTTAAACATTCTTCCTACATGCTTTTGACATATTGTATGCCGTAGAGAACAATTATTTATTTATTTCCTTTGAATTACACGATCTCACAGCCACCTGAGTAGGCTAATGGTTTAGCTTACGCTTGCTGCACCTCACCTACTGGTCTCATTCAATATTTTTAAATAACGTTACCAATGGGCATATTATCCAGCCCACCAACCAATATGACACGGGTCTCTCTCACTAGATGTTGTCTGTTGAGCAGCCCAAGTTAATATGAGTTTAGTACTAATGGAAAAAAGCCCAAAATGGCCCATAAAATTGTGAAATCCATGGGATTCTTCCCACTAATGCATTAAAAAATAATAATAATAATAATAAATAAATAAAACACCTTAAAATGACATTTCTCACAAAGAAATTTCAAGAAAAAAAAATCAATTTAAGTGTTGGGCTGACGTTCCAACTCAAAGATGACCAAAAAAGTGCTGCAAAAATTGAGTGGGATTCATCTCACTGATGCATTTTTCTTAGTTAAAACAACATTTCTCCTAAAGAAATTTCAAGATTTTATTTATTTATTTATTATTATTTTTTTAATAAATTTGATGCATAGTTGGTTTTGTGTATCAACTCAAAAATGGCCCCAAAAATGGCCAAAATATGTGAAAGTTGTGGTATTGATCACACTCATGCATTTTTGTACCCTAACTGAACATTTTCCCTAAAGAAATTTTAGTAAAAAAAATTGATAAATAGTGCCGCCGAGCCGAGGTTCTGATTAGAAAATTGTCCCTAAAGCGGTTAGAAAATTGTGAAATTCATTGTTTCATCTGAATAATGCATATTTCTAACTTAACAGTCTCCCTTAACTTCAAAGAAAAGCAGGAAAAAAGTTCGGATCTAACAATACTGTCTTGTCAGGTGGATTGATTACTTGATTTATTTGATTTGTGAAAATCAACAAACATGCCCCAATCAAACAGAAATTGTGCATGATTTTGTAGACCAGGGCACATTCTGTTTAGGTATAACAAAAGAAAGAAGAAAAAAGTTAATGAGACCGATTTTTTATTCCCTAGAAATGGCCCGAAACCGCCTTCATTCTTTGATTCCCACTTGGATCTTCACTTTCAATCTCCTTTTCTTTTCGTTTGAAATAGATCTGGTTGCAAACAGTCTCAAGAGGATTCTCCACCCTGTTCATAAGAAGTGGAAAAACTCTACCCTCTTATAGTCTTAATATCACAGACTGATACATTTTTTTAATATATTTTTTTGTGTCAATCATTTGTGTAAACTAATACTGTGCAATGGATGAGAGATGTGGGAAAGAGTAAACTGCAGCAGATTAACCAAGAGATAGCTTGCTGATCAGATTGAATAAAGGGGGTTTGAAGGGTTTCGGGCTGATGACGGACTGCTGTCATTGCCGACAACAGAAGTGGTGGTGCCTGTAGGCTGTAGCCATGGCAGCCATGGCCGATACCCTCTCTCTCTCTCTCTCTCTCTCTCTCTCTCTCTCTCTCTCTCTCTCTCTCTCTCTCTCTCTCTCTCATATTGCCCTGTCCGGTGCCGGTGGTCCCTGCCCTGGCTGCCACCAGCGCACCCTCTCTCTCTCTCTCTCTCACACACACATTTTTCCTCTCTGTCAGCCGCAGCAGCAGCGATTGCATCCATCGCTTGATCAGCCCACTGTATACACAAAATAATAATAATACTAATAGAGAGAAGGAGAAGGAAAAGGAAAAATGCAAGATACAATTTATTTATTTTTTTCATTTCTTTTCTGAAACCATGCCCCCTTTGCATTTTATTGCATCAATCCCTGACCGTTCCCTGAGATTGGCAGTTGCCCCTCCTGTATTGCTCACCTCTTCATGGCTTTCCTCATCCCTGCACCACCCTAACGGGCTTGCTCAGCTCAATCCTTGCTGCTCAGTGTCTTTTTATCTGACAAGGGTGTGCACAGTGTCCATTACCATGGAGACTCTTTTGAATGTTCATGGTGAACACCTCAATGGACTGTGGCACCTGCTTCGGATCGCCCTCCAGACTTGCTTTGCCACTCCCGCTCCCACTCCTGATTCCACTTCCACTTCCTGCCTTGTTTGTACTTGCTAACATTTTGAAATAGACACTTCCTTGCTCTTACACCTGAATCTGTTGCCGCTTCACTTCATGCTTCGTTAGTTTTAAAGCTAGACCTGGGGTTAAGGCTTATGGATAGATTTGGAAAAAAAAAGGGAGGAATTAGGGTTTTATTGTAGAGAAGGGAAATGGAAAAAGAAACTATTAAGTACTCCTAGGAAAGACTTGCACTAATACCAAAATTGATGCAACTTGAGGAGAATCGGAACTTTAAGAAGATATGCTGAATACTTATCAGTTTAGAGAGCTCAATTCCCTTCAAGATGCCACATCGATGATGTAAAACCCAAATAAAGAGATGCTGGTAGATGCAAAATAGCCTACTAGTCCAAACTAGAACCCACATGATCACAAACAGAAAGAAACTTCAAAATAGCTTTATTCGAATTGACGAATCAATGTACATGGCATATGCATGGCCCTTGGGCCTTTTTATGGCTCTCTACCATCTCTAGAATCTTCTAAAAAGAAGTTTTTGCATTGTTCCTCTTATATATGATTACATTCAAAATTGTATACTTCTAGTTGCTTCAAAAGAATGTATTTAAACATCGAAACCAAACTAAACTTATTCTAATCAAAATCTATCTATATATCAGCCATATGGTGAATGTATAACTTGCAATGGGGTGTACACGCTGTACGTTTGGAATACAGGCTGTAGTCTAGCAACCATTATATATTTAGAAACATTTACGACACCTGATTGGACTTATGGGCCCCAAATTCCAATTGGATTCCATATGATAGGGGATGTGTCACACTTGTGATCATGTGGAGTCTGTGCCTGGATATGATGAATATGTACCTGTTCAGAGCTCTAGTTTCCCTTCAAGATGCCACATGACTGTTACAGAAAGTCCCAAGTAAAGGATTATCGTTAGAATATCAAACAGCCTGCTAGAAAAAACCAGTATTCACACATCCACTTGCTATAAAACTAGCTTTGTTCGCATTCAAGAATCAATGTGTGTGCCATACATGGGGCCCTTGGGCCTTTATATAGCTCTTTGCCATCTATAGAATCTTTGAGAAGTTTCTAGACCTTCCATTTTACTTATATCACATTGGTCCATTGATTATTGTCTACTGCTTGCTTTAAAAGAGTTTGTTTAAAAACAAGAAGCCAAGACATCTTCAAATGCAAATACAACTTTCTGTATGTCAGCTGTGTGGTCCATGTTTACACCCGTATGGGCTGTACATACTGCATTGTTGTTATGCATGCTATAATCTAGCAACTGGTTGATAATTATAGACTTTTAACACCACCAAATTGGACTTACGGTCTCCACAATACAATCAGATCCCATATAACAGGGAATGTCACATGTATTGTCAAGTGGGATCCTTCTTGTTCCTATGATAGATGTGTGACATGTGGCCTGGATGCATCATCTTGGCTAACACAAAGACATGCTGACAACTTGACATGGTTCAAAGTTCATAAATCCCTTCATATATCAAATCTTCTTTACTTTCAGCTGTTGTTATTTGCAACTAGGAAAAAAAAATCTATCTTTGATAGGTTAAATAATGTCCTGATCAAGGTTGGTAGTCCATTGTATCAAAGATCCATTAACAACTGCAGTACCCAGAATCTTCTACAGTGTGTTTACAAAAGACTGCCATTTTGCATAAGGATAACACCTGCAAAACTTCTCTTTGAGATGCCATCATAACTAAGCATGTCACATAGCTGCTGAAATTGATGCCACAGTTGGTGCTTGTTTGGCATTGTTTGCCAAAATTTTCTGGAAGATGTCCCCCAAAAAGAGTATCCATCTCATGTTGCTGTATGATTCTGATCCAAAAGAACAATGTGAAGGTGATGGCGCAACCAGGTCAGATATGCTCATTCTCTATTGTAACACCCCGAATTTCAGGGGTCGAGCATGAACTCAATCCCAGATATTCCAGGTGTCACTTTTGCTTTGTGGAATCATGATTGATCTGTATGGTTCATTAGTACCCAAGCATTTATAAGAGCTAAGCTAAACAATGTATATCAACCCAACTAAAAGTGCATAAAAGGTGATTATCCAAAATATACATTCACAAGATCAACATCTCACAGTCCACCCAGGTGGGGACTAAATATAAATGTCAAAAAAAAGAAGAAGAAAGATAAAGTATGTAGTCCTCTGCCCAACACATCAAAACATAACTCCGACGATCAACTATGTTGACCCACTATTGCTCCCCCGATGACTGGAAATACGAGAACAACTCTGCGGAGTCCGTGTACTCGTCCTCACAAGCATCCGCCTCTAAGGTACCTGCGTCGATGGTGGGAGTGTGTGATCAACTTAGTAGCACTATTATCCTAAGTTAACATATGTTATCAACACAATCGGGCATAGGCAATAATAGCATTACAAAACAAGCAGTTCCCTAGGCTAGTTGTTTAAGTGCATAGATGTCACGATATGCGAATATATGGCCTGGGATCAACAACAATTGCAACACTTCCACTTCAACAACACAACCACCACAACAATGATCAAAAGAGCAATGATTTTCTTACAGCGCAACCCGCAAGTGCATGTCATGATATGCATGATTAGCCAAATAATTATTATTCCAAGTTCGAATAGCAGTTTGGCGAAGCTAGGATACTGCTATTGTATCGTAGGTCTTTACCTAGATCACGTGGCTTGTTGCGGCACAAGGCGACTTTTCACCGGTATCCATTGATCCCATTTAGGGTTCGTCACCCAATGGCTTATCGCCCAAGGACAATTACAAATAATGTAAGAGTCGTCACCCAAGTACAAACGTGACAAAGGCACGGCACGAAAGCTATCAACAACATGGTAGGCTTGCGGCCTTCATCAATGCTCAGTGGTCACTACGAGAAAGCTCGTCACCTAATGTTTTATCAATGTGACGGGCACGTCACCCCAACGTAGGTCAACTGCTCGGACACGGTGTCCCATATCACCATGCCCGACCCTCGAGTCTTGTCGGATCATAATGCACTAACGGTTATGGATGGACCTCATTCACTAGTAACGGTGCTATCCCAAATTCTTTAAGAGTGTCACAATATTACCAAATATACGAATGATCGAGCCAGGCATTAGACTGATTTGATCGACTATGGAGAACCCCGGACGAAAATAGCATTGGGCGCAAAGCATCTCATGTAGTTCCAACTACTGCCAGTCATCCGTGTAAGTCCGGAATAGCCAACCCACAACGACTATCCCGTACTCGAGTGCTTAGCAAGGCTTAATCCAACACAATGACAATTTAATTTATCTATTATACACCAATAATCATACAACAATTTACTAACACAAACAAATAAATCAACCGATGCCAATACAAATCAGCACAACACAATGTGCATCCACACAAAACCTGCCAGTACCGAATATCACAACTATACCCCACTAGGGTATAACAATAGTACCAATATACGAATAATGCAGTCCAATGTATGTCAATGCAAGCCAACAAGTATCAACCATAGTTATCTAATTCTATAACAAAGCTCTAACAAAAGTATTTTGATATTGTTCAAGCATTTCATCAAACATGTTAACCACTAACCGCATCAACATTAGGGTTATAATAATAAAGCATTTAAGGCATAATTATCGTATGAATTTCAACAATTAATTAAGAATTATGGTCCATCAACCTCTAGGGTTGATAAAAGGAAGCCTAGGAGAATAGTCCACACCTTAAAATGGTTTTGCCCGACTTAACACACTAATAGGGTTAGAGTTCCAGGGAAAATCACTGATTCCTATGGAAACAACAAGACTATTGTGAGATACATGCAATTAAACCTAGAAGGACTTAGATCAGGAAGTATGATCCATTTCTTACTTCCGATCGTCGACGAAAGGAACTCAACGGAAGATCCGGGAGCGGCTAGGGTTTCGATTAAAGGAGAGAAAGGCAAGAGGGACCACCAAACCTCCACAACAATCACTCTCACTCACTCTCTCACTCCTCTTTCTCTCCAAAATAGGGCTCAAATTCGTAGGGGCTGAAGGGGCTGCCCAAAGTGGGCCTTTTATAGCACCATATTTGGTGCAAATGACCTCAAGGGCCAGGGCTTTGGTGTACTAACCCTATGGGAGGTTGTTTCCAACTATTGGGATCCATAGGGAGGTGCACGGGTTGATCTACAGCATGAGATAGGTGCCCCTAGTGGTGACCTTCATATGGATATGATTGCCCTAACATTCGGACTCATTGATCAACGGGTAGGACCCTAAGTCTATTTGACGGCTACTAATTGCTGATCGGGGTCACGACTATACAAATGTGTCGGATATTAACCTAAGTTATTGTCCTAAATTCGATCGCGATCTAACAGTTCGAAAGCCACAACTTTGGCAAAGAGTGGAGGGGGGCATTTAACTCAAGTTTATAATATTTGCTAAGGGCATTCGCACAACTCATGCACTCGGCTTGCGAGCCCAAGTTGAATGATTCTAGACGCGATCTTGGCTTAATGTCTGTGATGGACATCAAGCCCGACGAAACGAATGTCTTTCTATAGTCTCAGATTTCATGGACCACGAATGAGCAATCTAGAGCTAATTCGGTTAGTTTGGGCATTTTTGGAACAAGTTAAGCCACGAGATTTCTCGTGCTCGACAATTATTGTTCAGCTTAGATAAGTTCATAGCGCGACCTATTCACAATTAGTGGAAACAGTTATTCTGTCCTAATTGCCCTTAATTCGCCAACTCTAGGCTAAACAGGGTATTCAATTGGGCCAGTACGGTCTTTTGACAGTGACGCTACAGGACGTTACATCTATCCATAGCTTTCCGTTGAATCTTAGGATTCAAAATATATTGAATCAGTACTCCAATTCAAGTTTTGCACGAGAAATGTAAGATGAAACTTGCAGAATAGAAGCGCAAACTAAATACACATCACATTTGTCGGGGTCCAATAACAGTTACCTAACAGGGTAGCTGTTTTCTTATGTTGTTTGCATCACTTGCAGGGTACTTCCACATTCTAGTTGGGAGGCTAATGCGATGGAGGAATTTGTATCCTGTGGGTAACTTGGCAACAACCATTTTGAGGATTCGAGCAATTACATGGTTGAGGCTATTTTTGTTGTGTCACATCTCTTATGTCATGGAGTTCATGTATTTTTGGAGTCTGACCTTTCATGTTTGTTCATTGGTCTTGTGTTTCACTACCATTATGTTTGTGGGAGTAATGTTGTTTTGTATTTCAATTAGCAAGCACAATGATGAACTTGAAAGTAGAGTTC